>NW_010183347.1:0-7872 GCF_000695765.1 Mesitornis unicolor
AGCTCCACAACGGCTTTATGGCTGGGCTGTAAATGCAAAGGGTGACATTTGTCCACTGCTGTTTTTTTCTCACTGGACAATGCCCCCCCACCAGGTGCAGATGGCCTGATGGGCATCTACCTCTTCATCATCGGAGCCTTCGACCTCAAGTACTCTGGCGAATACAACAAGCATGCCCAGGGCTGGATGGGCAGCCTCCAGTGCCAGCTGGTGGGCAGCCTGGCCATGCTGTCCTCCGAGGTGTCAGTCCTGCTGCTGACCTACATGACCCTGGAGAAATACTTCTCCATCGTTTTCCCCTTCAGCCACCACAGAGCTGGCAAGAAGCAGACCATCTCAGTGCTAGTGGCCATCTGGCTTCTGGGCTTCTTCCTCAGCATCATCCCTCTGTGGTGTAAGGAGACTTTTGGGAATTACTACGGGAGGAATGGGGTGTGCTTCCCACTGCAGTCCGATGTGAGTGAGCAGCCCAGTGCCCGAGACTACTCCACCACCATCTACCTGGGTAAGGCCACCTTGGGATGGGGACAATGTGTGGTAGGATGGGCTTCTCTGGTGGAAGAGGAGCTGCGCAGCCCTCCAGGGTGCCATGAGAGCCCACACTGTCTCCATTAGTGGGATGTCTGACATTATGGGGTGTTCTCAGACCACTGAGACCCTGAAAGATGGGGTGCCAGCTCTGCTCTCCAGCCTCGTGCTGTGACCAGCTTCACCCCAGCGCTGGTCAAGGCCATGGGCATCGTTGGGCTAAAGCTTGGATTCTGGACGAGCCAGGGCTGCTGAGATGTCTCTGCCCCCTCTAGTGATAAAAGCCGGAGTTGTCCTGCTGCTGAGCCCAGCTCACACAATTTGCACTTCAGCTCCACTCAGAGAGAGATTTCTTCCTCTCCAGGCTTGAATCTTGCAGCCTTCATCACCATCGTCTTCGCCTACTCTGGCATGTTCTACTCCATCCACATCACTGCGTCCAGAACAGCAGAGAGGGGCGTCTGCTCCCGGGAAGTCACCATCGCCAAGCGGTTCTTCTTCATTGTCTTCACTGATGCTCTCTGCTGGATACCCATCTTCATCCTCAAGCTGCTCTCCCTACTGCAGGTGGAAATACCAGGTGAACCCCCATTCCTCACAGGGCCCTGAAGCAGAGCTCACCACTGGCTGCTCCCACCCCATGAGTCCCTTGGTCAGGGGTCCCTCAATGTTTGGAGCTCTCTTCATCCATGCAGGGAGCGGGTGGACTACCCCAGGGCTGCCTAATGTCACGTCCTTGTTGTCACAGGCACCATCAGCTCTTGGGTGGTCATCTTTATCCTCCCCATCAACAGTGCTCTGAATCCCATCCTCTACACCATCACGACCGCTTCCTTCCAGGAGAAGATGAAAGGCTGCTTGCAGACCAAGCAACTGGAGATGCACGAGTCCCGCAAGAGCTTTACCCTGGTGACACTGCAGGCCAGCAGCGCTTGACCCCTTCTGCCCCACCCCCAGCCTGAAGGCACCACCTCCAGCTCCCCCAAGTCCCATGAGAAAGCGCATGGCTTGGCTCTGGGCTGCTCCTGGGTTGGCAAATCGCTAACCATGAAGGTTTCTTCATCAGCCAGCAGATATCGTTAGTACTTTATTAATTACACGGATGGGAAGAGCAGTCCCCATCCAAGTCAAAACAATCTGTTGCAGTTGCATATGATACAAAACAAAAGTCCCTTAAATACAAAATGCACGTCTTTCAAGTGAGCATCACCTGGCGCTGAGCTCTGCCGCCGGAGTTATATATTAATATTCCAACTGTACAAGTATTTATAGATAGAAAAAAAAAAACATTTAAAAAAATATTAGGAGAAAAATCACTCCCCCAGATGTTATATTTTTATATATATATAATATATATATAAAAACACAGAATACAGGCTGGGTTCCGTTTGTTTGTTTGTTTGTTTTTTACCAAAAAAAAGGACAGATAGGATGTGTTACGGCAAAACTGACACTGGGAGTCGCTCCCGTGTGTGGGTCATGTTGCCTTCCAGTTGGAACGACGTCTGGTAACTTGGGTCCCTGCCTGAACGGAGAAACCAGGTCAGCTCCTGGGTGCTGTTAGCTACAGTGGATGATTTTTCCATGGAACAAAGGGAGGAATGAGAAGGGGAACAGATGTCTCTGCAGGGGTAGCGTGAGGGAGGCAGCTCTGCACCCAGGAAGGACAGGGGCTCTGTCCAAAGAGGGGTGAATCCAGGACCCCTCCACCTCCCCACCTTACTACAGAGGCCAGGAGGGAATGGAGCCTGGTCCAAACAGCTCGAGTTTGGCCCAGCTTGGGCCACCACCCTTTGCTTCCTTAAAGGAAGCAGATGCTGCACAGTGAGATGAGATGGGCACAGAGCCCTGCCCTAGTACTGGTGGGGGGCTGCTCTGTCTTCCTCCCCTCTCCCAGGCACCAAAACATGAACCCCAACAGCAGCAAGGAACAGGGATCTGCCTGTCCCATGCTGCCTCCTCGTAACCTTGATGGGGCATTGCCCCCTGCCAATTTGTAGCCACCTACAAGGTCAGCTGCTCTGGGGCTCTGGACAGGTCCTGCCCCCACAAAACAATGGGATGGGCTTTTGAGGGATGGGCCTGGCTTGGGACATTGTCAATCCAGCCCCTCCTCCCCACTGAAACTGGTGCACAAGGGAGGGCTTTTAGCTGTGTAAGAGCAAGGCCCAGGACCAGATGACTTCTTCTCCAATGAAATTCAGCACCAAAGGTAATGGCAATAGGTTCCTCCTGCCACTTCACAAGAGCTGGCACTAGAAATACCCACCTGTAGCTCCCCTTCTCCCAGAACAGCAGCCTCTCCCACTACCCAACAGGTTCTCCCAGTGCCTCCCTGGCTGTCCCCACACGGTAACACAGCACACACACTCCCCTCGCTGCTCCCCCTTCACTTCCCAACCCAGTCTTTTGACCTACAGATGTGGCACCATCCTCCCCGCTCACATCTCCTGCTTCACTCCACACACCTTTGTCCATGCACAAGGGGGCCCAACTCACCCTGTGCCAGCTGCCTACCCAGGTGGTCACCCCACAGCCCCCATCTTTCCCTCTGCTCACCAACCCCTCCTGTGGGGACCACTGGCTGCACCTCTGCACCTTGAGCAAGGGGTGTGAAGCAGCAGCAGGGGCAGTGGGATGGGTAATGCCCAGCACAAAGTCAAAGGACTCTCACAAATATGTGCCTGGGAGCACGCCAGCCTCTGCATCCCCCTCCACGGCCAGCTGCCAGTACCATGCTCCCCTCCAAAAGCCCCAGATTCCCTGGCAAGTCCACATCAGACAGGACAGAGAATCTTCCTGGCACCTCAGATCTTCGTCTCGGGGCCGGTGGGACTCAGGGCTGGGAAGGAATCTCGGATCCTCGCCAGCTCCATGGCGCAGAGATGGCCAAAGACCTTGTTGTACCAGTCTGGAGACCGGCCCCTGGAGATGGGAACAAGCAGGAGAAGAGTGAGACCCTGGAAGTCACTGAGGAGCACAGGGTGCTTGAGGACAGACACTTGGTGTTAACTCCAACGGTGATAGACTATGAGATGCTGAACAAGCACTACATGACGTTCTCCATGCCCACCCCAGACACATGGCAAAAACATAGGGGAATATCTGTGACCCAACTGGGCTTGCACCAGCCTGGAGTAACAACATGACTGTCCCTTGCATCAACTCATCCTTTTACCACCCCACCACCCCTCACTACAGAGAGAAGGGTGCAAAGGCCATGCTTCAGACCCATTGGGGACCTTCTTTTTTCTGAAGAAGCTTTAAGGGACTTGCTGCTCCACTGGGAGCAGGTAGGGCAGGCATCATACCGCAACCCTGCCCACCATCAACCTCCCCAACACCACAGTCCTCCTTACCTGAGGTCAGCTCTGCAGATGTGGGTCACCTTGGTGCGTCCCATGGTGCTGGGCTCCATGAGGTACTGGGAGGTCAGCACGATGGCTTTGACGCCTCCCTCCACTGGCAGCTTGCCGTGCTCCACCGAGATGGAGATGAGCAAGCAGGCTCCCCGTGGCAGGTCCGTGCACCAGCGCCTGAGGGACAGAGTGGCCCTGCTCAGGTCCCATCCCTGCCTGCCCACCCATGGGGCAGCCCGGGCCTTGGGGTCCACAGCCCAGGGAGGAGCAGCCAGGGCTGGGATCCACCACACCAAGACCAAACCCTCCCACTCGGGTCCTCCGCTGCCCTCACCGGAGCACCACGCAGTCCCTGCGCGGGTGGGGTGCCATGCTGTCCGTGATGTAGTGGTAGACCTCCATGTTCTTGTCCAGGGCCTCCACCACTTTGCTCTGCAGCAGGTCTTCATCCCAGAGGTGACGTTCCCGAAGCACCCTGTGCAGCACCATGGTGGGAGGAGCCTCGATCTCCGTGGAGACCTTCCACAAGCGCAGAGGATGCCCATCCCCGACCTGACAAGCCAAAGGAAGGGTCAGGCAGGCTGCCCCGTGAGACTCCCTCATAGCCCTAATCCCCCAGGTCGCTTTACCAACCCCAAGTCCCCCTCCACACAGTGGTATTTACCTTTTTGCAGGAGAGCTCCGTGTTCAGGGGCCCTGGGGTACTCAGCCACCCCTTGAATTTCTCCGATGACTCTTTCAGCAGGTTCTGGACACTCTGCTCAAAGTAGGAGTGTAAATCCTTGCTTTCACCCTGACAGACAAAGTCAGCCAGGGGATGGGGGTAAGCATCTGCTGCCATATAGGAGCTGCTCAGCTGAAGCAAGATGTCGTGGGAGACCTACGAGCCAAGAGCATACAGATCTTTATAGAACCAGAGGGGTCCTACGTGGACTTTGTGAGTGGTCCTGGGCAGCCACAACACTACAACTCCTCGTCCCACCAGGGAGAGTGGAAGATGGACACAGCCTCCCTGGACATAGGTCCTGCAGCTTGCAATCTACACCACCAGGAGATGCAGCTGAGCTTCACTCCCAGGGCTGACCAACCGACCATCAGCAGCTGCCTCACTGGAGGATGGGTGCCCTGATCTCACTCCACACTGACACCGGAGGACCAGCACCCCATAAGTGAGATTGCATCTCCCACTGGCAGTGCCCAGAGAAGGCAACATCAAGCTAAACATGCCACAGCTACCCACCTGGAAGAGCTTCTTGCAGTCAGTGATCATGTGGGAGAGCCCCTGCGTCGCAGCCATGTTCTCGTTGAGGTCCTTCTGGTCAGGCTTCCCCATGGTGCCCCTCTTATGTATCACCCTGCGGGGGAGCAGGCATTGCTGGGACCCACTGGGCATCCTCCCTCCCCCGTAGCCACCCCTTGCTCTGTTTTGTGTCACAGTGTGGGGGACCCCCACATTGCAAAGCAGAGCACACATGTTCCCACCTTCCCTTGCCCCACTCTGGTGACCTCCTCCCAGCATGGACAGGGAAGGGGTGACAGGGAGATGGGTAGTAGGAAGACTGGGGAGGCCAGGGCAAGTCCAACTCTTACCTTGGTGAGGTGCTTTCCTTCTTGGACACGTTGAGGTGGAAGATGGAGGGAGCCAGGCACACAGCCAGGTTACCAGCAGTCATCTGGTTCTCCTCCGCAGAGGCGATGTCACTCAGGAAATAGAGCAGGGTCTGCAGTACCTCCCGGTTCTCATCCGGCATAAGGATAACAGCTGCCTGCACCGCCTGCAGCCGCTGCTCCTTCGACACAACTGTGGGTATGGGGCAAAGCTGATGGCCAGCAGGTCCACCCTCATGGGCCACCACCCACCTCCATCACCTCTGTTCAAATGAATGCAGAGATGCCTCCTCCCTGGGAGACCCCCACTTCATTGCCTGCCCAGCACTTACACTGGTAGATCTGCAGGAAGGTGTCTGTCAGCTTGCTGGTGAAGATGGGCTCCGGCAGGTCACGGAAATACTGCTTCAGCAGGTCAGCCACGTCATACGCCGACTGCCCGTCGTAGTTAACATGGTCTGGGCTGGTTTCGTTCATGTGCCGGAGCGCCTGAATCCGGGACTTTACCCCTGATTTTCGGAAAATGCCAACCTGCCGGGGAAGAGGGGTTTGGTGCTGGAGCCCACAGCAGGTGCCTGGGCAGACTCCTGTGGAACAGGCAAGGAAGCCCCCTCCCCAAATGCCTCACTCTCCTGAGGAGCTGGAGTGAGGGATGGCCAAGGAGACACCAGTGTGGAGTTACCACAGACAATCCTACCCTCTCGCTTCACCACAGCCAAAGATGGCAAGAAGTGAACACAAAGGAGCCCTAAAAGCCAAGATTTTTCCCCAAACCAGCATGTTGCTGTACAGGGGCAGGCTCAGAGATGCCCCACAGCCCTGGCTGGAGGTCGTGGCATCACCTGGTCCAGGCATTGGCTGCGGATGTAGCGCATGGCTTGCTGGATGCTCTGCGGCAGGGGCTGCCCCGTCCGCTGCACGTTGATGATGGGCGGCACCCCAAAAACCATCTTGTCTCTGTAGTCGGGGACTTTACTCCGCTTCATGAACTTGGGCACGGTCCTGCGGGGTGGGACAGACAGACATCAGCGCAACAAACAGCCCCCTCAGCACCACCTCGCAGAAGGGAGCAGGGCTCCGGGTGGCACACACATAAACACGCTTCTGCCATATTTTGAATAGATGCAAGGCAGCTTTCGAGCAGGACCTGCAGCACCTTTTATTAAGTCAAAATGCTTTGATATTTGGCTATAAAAGGAAACCACCATCCCTCTCTCTTACACTGCTGTTGCATTTTTAATGCCCCACAAATCCCTGCAGCCCGCCTGGATGTTGAGAGCCCAGGTGCCAGCCTCCAGGTCACTCTTGCAGGGATGCCCACAGCCATCCAGAGCAAAGCCAGCTTTTGTTTCAGCTTTTTCCGCATGGGCACTGTTCTGGTCCCCCTCCCCACCAGCTCACCACGTCCAGGCTTGCTTGTGGGGCACGGAGTACTTCTCCATGATGGCCGTAAGACGGAGCAGGGAGCACTTCTGGAGCAGGTTGAGCTGGGCAGAGGACTGGCGGTTGATCTCCAGGGAGGCAGAGTTCAGGCTGGGCCGGTGCGAGTTCTGGAAACTGTGCCAGCGCAGCTTTCTGCAGGGAAAAAACAGTGGTGGTGGAGCTGGAGACCCCGGGGAAGGGCTTTTCTCTCCCCACAGCACCCGCTGCCTTAGGGGAAGGTGTGAGCACAGCAGCAGCCGGGCTGAGCCCAGGGATTTCAATGCCAGCTCCAGTGCCACCAGTGCTGCTTCCTGCTTCTAGGAATCCCAAACCCAGACAGGGCACTCCCAGCTAAAAAACCCACCCCTCTTTGTCCCCCCATGCCTGCCTGCAGACACATCACCCTCCAGTGTCAGCAGAGCAGGGCTAGAAAAATCAAAGTTCAGTAAATCAGCTGGAGTTTCCTTGGGGAAAGCCCAAGGGAGCACTAGCACGCTGGAAGCAAGCACCTCCTTCATTTAGACTTCTTATTAGTAAATGAAAAGTCATTTAATTACAGGTCTGTGCAGGCAGCGGGGCTGGCAGTAGTGGCTTGCAGCCAACAGAGCACAGCAGCCACCCACCCCCAGCTGGATGCTGGTCCATCAGCATCTCCCCCCTGCATCCCGCTTCTGCCACGATGGAAAAGGCACCCGCCAAGCCAGGGCTTGCAAAGCACCTCCCAGTACCCCTCCAGTAACAGCTCTGGTGTATCTCTGCTGCAGAAGGATCCGCGGGATGGGGGACAGCTAGAAGGCAGCCCCAGCCCCAGCCTGTGCTTACCGGCAGGGCCTGGTAAGCGATGCTCCCACCCCCGAGTCCCGGCGCTCCCGCATCTCGATCTCTTCAGCCTCGTTGAGGGAGTTGCCTGTGCTATCAAAGTCGCTGGCAGAAGTGCCAACATCCGACATGGACC
>NW_010183347.1:7884-8099 GCF_000695765.1 Mesitornis unicolor
GGCTCCCCTCCCGTGTCCGACTCCTCCTCCTCTTCCTCCTCCCCCCCCTCCTCCCCAGCCAGGTCCGGGGAGATGGCTTTATACCAGAGCTCCACCTTCTGCTGCAGCCCCCACATATGCTGCAGGATGTCGTCCAGGTTCTCGTATGTCACCTCCCCGTCCTCCTTGCAGAAATCCTCACTGCTGCTGAACTCTGGCACGTTGTCATACACGCT
>NW_010183347.1:8165-9806 GCF_000695765.1 Mesitornis unicolor
AGCCCTCTACACTGCTGCTGCTGCCGCCCCTGCCGCCTCCCACCAGCCCCGTATGCGCGTTCCCCGATTTCCAGTGCGTCAGGGAGCTGCCGCTCAAGGGACACAAGCTTTCGATGGAGAGGGATTTGGGGAACGTGCCTGGTTTGTGGTCCTGGGGGATGTAGACCAAGCAATCCTCCCGGTGCGGTGCCGGCTGGGGCTGGCACTCTCCCCCTGCCCAGTCACTGTGGGCCGTCGTGGCTGTATAGTAGTCCTCTAGGTAGACTCCAGTGTGTTTTGGGTCAGAGCTCACCTTGCTCCCACCTGAGCCCAGCAAGCGGTTAGTCCTGTACGATACTGAGAAGAAGTGTTTTTTGCCATGGAAAGAGGCAGATATCCCTCTTTTAGAGGAGTTGGCCTTGGTGGCCGCAAGATCCTCATTACTCTTCAGGGAGTCCCATCCTGGTGCAGCTGTGATGCTGCTGCATGGAGCCACCTTCTCATCTGGGCCAGTTTTCTCTTTGTCCTTTCTTCGGAGGGACTCAATCCTCTTTAGGAAGCTGCGAGATCGTCGCTTCTTCAGCTTCTCCTTGGAGCCCTCACTGCGGTTCAAGGGCTGCTCTGGCAAGGAGTGCTCACTCACACTGCGGCTGGAGGCGGCGATGGTGGCATGGATGGGGGATGGGGGATCTGGCGGCTGGGCCCTGATGCCCAGCGTGCCACCAGTGCTACTGCTGCTGTGCAGGGACACGGCCTCGGGGTTGATGCTGAGGTCCGTGAGGATGCTCTCACGGCTGGATGCCACCTGCATGGTGGAGCTCATGACCTCAGAGCCCTGGGAGAGGACATCAACAGATCCTATCCGGGACCACCTCTTGCTGTCCCTCTGAAAAGCCCACCGGTTGCTGATGGCGCACAGGTCTTCTTCCTCAGAGTCTTCATTCTGCAGGTGGTCAACAACAGGGAACAATCAGTCAGAGTCACAGAGGGTCAGATATGTACCCCTGCCCCATTTTCTGGGGACAGGCACCCCAGCAAAGGGCACAGTCCACAGCAGAGCCCCTTGTACCTACCCTGGTCCCCTTTGGCAACGGAGGCCTCCAGAAGCCACCAGGCATCACTGTGCCATGCCCAAGGGCTGTACTACACTGGGGCAGGAAAGCACACACCAGTGCCGCTACTGGACACAGGAACATTGCCCCATAGCCACACACGTCTTCCCTCACACCCTTCAGCCCCTGCATGCCCAGGACATACCTGTTTACGCTGAAAGTGGACTTCCAGCTTCATGGAGGCGCAGGCGTTCAGGGTCATCAGCCTCCTGCAAGACACCAAGAGAGGCTTTACCCTGCTCCTGTCTGCTTGCTTTGTATCTTTTCACCTTAGAAACCTTGTTCACTGACACCAGTCACCCAGCAGCTGCAGCGCTGGGAACAAGAGGGACACGCGGAGCCCAGCACAGCTCCAAGCTGCACCCCTAATGGCACCTGTGTCCTCGCCACCCACCCAGGCACCCAGTCACATGCACCTCAGGCATCGCAGCCAAAGGGTGAAACCACATGGGCGGCACAAGTCTTTGGTCATGGGCCAGCAGGGATTTTGCAAACGCAGCCATCAGAGCGGCACCTCGCTCCCTCTGCACAGGCACCAGGACGTCCTGGT
>NW_010183347.1:9818-29297 GCF_000695765.1 Mesitornis unicolor
CCCCAGCGCCTGTGCTTGCTCTCCCTTGAGCATCGTGTTCATCTGGACCCTTCCCTTTCCCCTAGCCTACAGCTTCAAGTCCTGTTGGTTTTTTTCTTTACACAAGCAAATGAATCTCCAGTTAATTTACTTTAATTAGCACCTTCATCAATGCTACCACAAGCATTTTGTTCCAGCACAGCAAATACCACGCCTGCACAGCCAAAAAACAAACTTCAAGGATGTTTTACCAAAAAATCTGACTAATGCCCCTTTTGCAACCCCACTGAACCACCCCAGCCAAGAGTGGAACCTGCAGCAGGATTAAATGCATGAAGTCTGGTAGAGGAAGCAAGATGAGAGCAAACATGTGCTAATGGGGAAGAGAACACATCCAGGGGGCTCATTTTCTTGTAAAAGCTGCATTTTCCAGTGTCCTTCTGGACCTCTCTGTTAGGCAAACACCACATGGGGCCACCTCAGGGACCCTAGAGACAGCTCGGGGGGCAATGCCATTGCTGCACTCTGCGGCCCACTCAGCCGCACCAGTCCCACAAGCAGGTTGGGATGACCTGCTCCGCGTTATCGGAGCAGAACAATCTCAGAAGCTCCTGTGACCACTCAGGCGATGACAAAAGGACCTGAAAACTAAACAGGGAGGGATGCTCAGAGATCTCTTGTCACCTGCCACCCTTCTGGGACCACCAGGAGGGAAAACCAGGAGCTCGCTGGGGGATCCCCTCCTGCTTGCACATCAGGCTCTCTGCTGGGAAAACAAATAAGTAACTGAGCATTTTCCCCTTCCTTCTGCGTTCTTCTGGGCAGCAGCGTGTGGGAGGAACAGAGAGGCAACAGTTGCATCTCAGCACGGAGTCAGCGCAGGGGCATGGGCCTGATGATGTGGCCTGAAAGCCAAAGCAGGGCTGAGTCACTGCATGCCAGTGGGACATAAAGCCCATCCAGACAGATTGCATGGACAGACAGAGGCTGGGACGGGAGGGGGTCCCTCCCTTTGGGTGTTTACTCTTGCTCACACTGGTGAGTCTGTCGTGTGTGTCCCCAAAACATAAACTGCCTCCTGGCAGCAACACCCCCAGCGGCATCTCCCGGAGCTATTTCCAGCCTGGCTGCCACAGGGAGAAGCACGTCCTGGTGCAATATGTACAGCAGGGCCACGTTGCCAGGCACTGAGATGACCAAGGTCACACGAAGCCAGCAAGACCTCATGCATGCAGAAATCCTTGGTCAGCACTGATGACAGGGTGGTTGTCCCAGGGAAGAGCAGGAACCCCCCAGCGCAGACTTCACCTGTGCAAAGTGAACCAACAGCTCCCAAACCACCACAGGGAGCACTCACAGCTCCCTACAACCCGCACAAAGCATTAATTATAAGCGTGTAACTTCCACGGAGCCACTCACACTCTATCGATGCTCAGCAACAGCAAATGCTGTGTGTTTTCTCTCTCACACACCTGACAACCGAGCTAAACTCTGTCCGTGGACATGATTTCATCCACAGGTACTTCGACCTGAACCTGCCCTACGCCAACAACCAAGCAAAATCCCTTCACTCTGATGTAGATGTGGTTTCCAAACTCTATTTTTCTCAGAGATGTCACGAAGCTTCCTTGCAAAACAAAGAGGCACCTGGGGAGACACTGCCCTGGGGACCACAGCCTGAGAGGTGCCAGCAGTGGAAGAGGAGAGCATGGGCAGCGGGGACAGCAGAACTGAGGCTATCTTTGCACCTCTGCTGTCTTACAGTTCAGCTCTGACCGATCCATTTCTAATCCAGCTCTACAGGATGGAGTTACCCAAGCTTGAAATCAAAACACAGCCCAAAAGTCACACAAACTGAAGCATTATTCCTGGGAAATGTTTCTGTTCTCCAGGAGCAATGTATGTTCACGATAAAAATGCTGCCATCTCCCTCGCACCACCCAACAGCCAGCAACGCTTTCTGATACGAAAGACTAAAGCATCCAAACTCCTCACTGCGAAGAAAGCAACAGCACCCAAGCAGGCTCTGAGGTGCAGCCAAGGTGCAAGACAGGCACCCCCCCAGCACCTACAGCCCCTGCATCCTTGCTCTGGGTGAGTCCCTGCAGCTGTGGAGGGGTGCAAGAGAGCGTTACCTGCACAGGGATTTGAGGGAGTCCTGGTCCAGGAAGCTGTGGTCCTTCTTTACAGCACTGATGTCGAGAGGGAACAGGGAGTCTGGGGAGAAAAGTGAGAGGAAAATCAGCAGTTTCTCCCAGGGGACGTCTCTGCTCCCAGCTCCAAGAGGCAGCCAGAAAAGGGCAAGAGCAAGATCCAGAGGAGCCAGGGATGCTCTGGTGCCATGGCGGTGAGCACAAGCCAAGTATGGAGGTGGGAGGGATAAGCCAGGCAGAGGAGAGGGATGGAAATCAGCCCCACTGGGAGTGGGAGAGCTTGCAGCAGCCCAGATATGGGGAGGGGATCACTGTTGTGCAGTAGATACCCCTTGTATCACCTCCTCCTCAGATCACTTTCCCCTCACAGGGCAAACAACCTTGGTGTGCTTGAGATACTTAAAGCCCACAGGAAAGGCTCCTGGGCTGGGGCGCAGGGCTGGCTGTAGCATTTGCAGAGATGAGCTGATTCAGAAATAAACACCAGCACTTTCACACACTCACACAGATACCCTGCACAGCTCTGCTCTAGCTGAGCACATCTGGAGCCTGGGCTGCCCCAGCTTGGGGGTGCCAGTCACACACGCTGCAGGTGGGCAGGGACCCCCTCAGCACCTCATGTTGGTTTTTGGAGAGTGGCTACCTCCGTAACACAGCCCAAGAGACATCTTGGTGTCCCATGAGGCAACACAACACATTTATATATATATATCGCACCTCAATAAATCCTTCTCTCACTGACCTCCCAGGGTCAAGAGACCCTCTCAGCTCCCTGAGGAGTGGTTGGAGCTGCTGAGAGGTCTCCCAGCAGCCAGAAACCTGCACCAGTCTGGTGGTACAGTAGATCTAGTATCTCATTCAATCTCTCAGAGACAGCTCTGGTGGGCCTAGCTACGTGGGACCTGGAACATGGACCACAAGTGTCCAAGCCCAGCTGCTCATGAAGCTACCAAGTACAATCACCAAGGGGACACTGAGCCCTGCCAGCTGCGGAGAAAAACAGAGTGAGACACTCAGAGGATGTGGAAAGTTTTGCTGAGGCTGGAAAAAGGGCCAGTTTATTCATAGAGCCCCCAGCACCTACTTCTCACCCCCCTGGGCTGTGAGCACCATCGGGGACCCACACCTGGGGCTGGGTCTCCCCTGCAGGAACAGGGCCAGGCCTTGAACATGGCCATGCTGAGAGCCTGCCCCCTAAAATAGAAACCAGAAGCAAACAGGCAGCCTGGAAAGCCATCACCTGGGGGGTCAGAGCATGGCTCCCACACACGTTTTCCGGGGGGCAGTGGACGTGCCCGTCCGAACAATAGCCATGTCTGCAGCCCGCCAGAGACCAGGCTTCCCGCGATTGTCCAGGCCAGCAGGCGCCGGCTGCAGGGCCCACTTCTCGGCACCTGCTCCCCCAGTAGGGATCAGTGGTCCTGCCATGGGTTTGAAGTAACCACAGTTGAGCCAGAAGTGAGACTCATCACCAGTCACCCTGCAAACCACCCATAGGTGCGTGGCAGAGGTGGGAAGGGGTGCCCATTCCCTGCACCCTGGGGACCCTGGGTCCAGCCCCTGCATGACTGGCTCTGCAGGCCACAGCCAAGTCCAAGGGCTTTAAGTTTTAATACATGATTGTATAATTAGCAAACAACCCTCTCCGTCCTCTCTCCCCAGAGCTCTCCCTGCAGCCTCTCTTGGTATTTGGTTGAGATACAGGACAGGGGACGAGGTCCAGGGGAGGGGCTGGGATGAGGATGAGGAGGAAGCTCTCACCTTCGTAAAGCTGGGCATACTGAGGGAATCCGGCCGCTCGCAGCCAGTCGCAAGCTTTCTTGGCTTCGATTTCTGAAAAAAAAAAACAAACCAAAGACCCAGCCTGAGCACTCAACCCAGCAGCAGTGATGCTCTTCTCAGGGGCAGCATGCTCCCACCCAGCTTCCAAGCCCACGTTTTATGTGCAAAAAGCAGAGGAAATGACTGGAGCCGGGGAACCCAGGGATGTGCTGGTGGGCAGCGATGCCCATGCATGGAGTGGGGGGCATCTCTGCCTCAGGGAGCAGAAACCAAAGCTAGCACAAGGCAAAGAGTAGGAGGTAATAGGAATGATAGGGCCACAAGACACAATTTTAACCTTCCAATGAAACATTTCATTTCTGAACCCACCAAACCAAATACAGCACTTTGCCAGGCAAGAGAGGAAGATCTTTATTTTTAATCATTAGTTCAGAGCTCATCAAAGCTTAGGGCTGGTCACTTTTGCAAACATCCTCCAGAAAAGCCAGCCAAACAAACCTTTCCTTCTCCCTCCTCTTTCCCACCACTCCAGATCACCCCACCTCTTCTTTCAAGCCGGCGTTCACCCTGGCATGCACCAAAACTCTGATGGTTTTCCACATCCCCACCTCACACCAGGTTCAGCTATTGCCTCGATGAGCCCATCCAAAGACCAGCACTATTTTCTGGGAAATTTCTCAAGTTTACAGAACCAGAGGGAAAACAGCCCAAAGCTCAGGCAGCCAAAGCGAGCTGCTGCCTGGTGTCAGCAGTCCGTCAGTCTGCTGAGATTTATACGTCTGGGGGTGACAAACATTTGAACCCGAGTGTAGAAAACATGACGGCAGTTTCAGGATCTTGCCTGTCCCTCTCAGAGGCCCCAGCCAGCACAGAGTGGAGACTGGATCCACCCAAAGCAAATTGCAGTGAAACACCCCAATTTCATCACCATCCATCAACAGCCTCTGCTGAGACCTCTGGCTGCACTTAAAATTACAAAGCTACTGCAGGGAGGGGAAAAAAACAGCCCAAAACAAGCAGTTCAGTAAAGGACGGGACCAAGCCATAACCTTGGACCCAAATACTTTAGAAGTTTGGGGAAGAAGGCTTGGAATAAGCATCTGCATCTGGATCCAAAATGTGCAAGTGTCCTCAACTGTGCTTTGAGCCCAGCCAAAACCCCAGAGATGACCCCTCCCGCCCTTGACAGGGCTCAAACCCAGTAACCCCAGTGCAGACCTCAACCCCTGGAGCTCCAGGTGCCCACAGCCAAGAACAGAAACACCAACCTCCCACACCACTACTGCCCCATAATGTCCTGACCCCCCCAGTGCCCCCATGGAGGGATAGGTCTGGACCTCCTCAGAGACCAAGGGCAGCCAGAAGCTGCATGCTGAGCTTACCGCTGATGGTGGAGGAGCTGAACTGGTAGAAGAGCATGGCTAGGGTGCAGATGGGCACAGCCTGGGTGGCTGGGGGACACGCAGGAGCCTGGGGACACCCAGTGCGGCCGCAGCTGCCCCGCTGTGGGGAGCAGCCGGGACCAGGGCTGCGGTCTGCAGCAGGATGCTCAGAGCATGGCCACCCATCGCCCCATGGAAACAAGGAGTCAGAGCACGACATTTCCTTCCCCTCTGCTGCCTCCTCCCAGCACAAGGGCTGCCAGAGGGGGTGAGGGGGAGCGTACCTCTCCTCATCACCCTGTTTTGAAGCCAGGTCCCAGGTTGCACCCATTGTGGTGACTCCTGCATCTCCCCTCCAGAGCCCCATGTAGCAGGGTGCAAGCCCACCAAGGGCTGAGGGGCTCTGGCCACACTCTCCATGTCAAAGCGCTGGCACAGAAAAGGTTTCCAAGCGTCTCTGTCCCGGATGGAGCCGGCGGCCAGCTTCCTCCTCCCACCCGCCCTTTCCACAGAGCAGCTTTCCCAGGGAAGCACAGGAAGGGCTGGGCAGACCAGCACTGCTGCCATCACCCAGACGGGTGGTGAACCATCTACAGTGGGCATGGTCATAGTGGCAGCACCGAGGACATGGCCGGACACTGTGCATGGGGTCACCCACTGCAAACTGTGTCCCCCAGTCTTCCTTAGGAGCCTCACTGCCAGGGCAAGGTGACAGGGGACCCAAACCCCGCACCCTACAGCACAAGCACCTGGCCCCGGGAACACTGCCTGGAGACCCTGATCTGCCTCAAACCGGGCACAGAGAAGCTGTGAGCAGCAGCAATGGAGATGGGTTTCCAATCAGGCTGCATCTCTAGACATGCAGATTCTCTGATGTCTAATAAAGGCTCATTGCACACTACACCCATCCCTCAGCAGGGCTGGGAAGAGGGTCTTGTTGCCTCCCCTGGTCATCAAACGATTTTCACAAGCTTATAGCAACTGAGTATCTTTGCAATCTGTAATTTAACTGCGGTGGAAATGATCCCATCAAAGTTGTATTGCGGGAGGAGCAGGCACACAAACAAACATGCACTCAGCCTGCACTTTCCTCAAAAGCAAGGGGATAAATCCCAGGAAGCTGCCTTCCCACCACACGCTGAACCCAACCTAGGAGGAGCCCAAATACACTCCAAGAACTGCACACACGTTTCATGAATACACACAGGGAAGGTATATATATGAGTGGCCCCGTTATGCCTCCTGCTTCAGAGGAAACTCTCCATGTGAGAGACATGGACATGGATATCCTCACGGAGGAATGTCTGGATGTACCTGGACACCCTCCACAGGGAGAAACCAGCACCAATCCACTCACTGGAAAAAGCTCCTGAAGGTGCACAGCCCTTATGAGCCACCCTTGCACTCCAGGCAAAGCCTTTGCTGTTCTCCGGCAGCTGCTGAGGCTGAGTGGGGGTTCCCGAGGAAAAGACATCTGCAGCCACTCTCCTCATCTCCTATACCCAACAAGGAGCATTAGTGGCCCAAGCGCCACCATGGTCCATCAGGACCACCTCAAGCAGGGTCAGCGAAGGCAGCTGCAAAGTGACCTGGGGATGGAGGGCACCTGTGCCAACACACCAGGAACCCGGACCCACCAGCACCTCCCAGCACACCAGGGCGAGGGGCAGAATGTAAAAATGGAGAAGGAGGCAAGCCTCTCATTTTGTTAGAGAAAACAGAAGAAAAGGGTGAAAACCAACACAAAAGTAGAGAAAAAAAGGACAAATCATCATCTTCATGCATTGTAACTGCATCATGCCATTTCCCTTGATATAACTCACTGGTGGGGAAGCACCAAGACCCACACTGGGTCCATGGTGGTTCCAAGGGGAACAGGAAACACCCCTGGCCATGGGATGTTTGGAGCTAAACATGACTCCCTCGAGCATTTTTGGGCTTACAGGTACTCCCCACTCCTGACCTAGCACAGGCATGGATTGGGAAAGGCCCAGGAGATGCAATAAAATCTCTGACACCAATGAGCTGGAACACCGGAGGCCAACGCAATTAGAGGCAGGAAAGCCACTTCCCAGAACTGCGCTTTTGCTTTAAAAACAAAAACAAAAAAAAGAAAAGGAGAAGTCACAGCCCAGGATTCCTGCTTCTCACAGCAAGTTTCCAAATACCCCATAAAAAGTCCCACACAGTCAATTAGTGTGTGAAAAGAAAACCACATCATAAAATTGCCCATACGTTACCAAATGGAAAGCTGGGGAAGCAGCTGCCCAGCAGATGCAGGCGGGAGCTCTGGCTGCCACACTCCCGCACAAACAGGGGAAACACTCTTTTTTCTTTTCTTTTTGGTGTGTTTTCTTTCCATCCTGCCTTAAAATAAACTCTTGCCTACAACAGTGACCACGCAGAAGTGGGGCTCAGCTTCCCTTCCCAGTCTGTAGAGAGGAAAAACTTGCCAACTTTTTACAGAAACGACAGAAAATTTCCCAAATCAGGTATATGTGCCTTTACTGCTTGAAAAAGCGATGATCTGAAACAACCATTTCCCATGGGAAACATGTATCCTGCTGCTGCGGAAGGCACTGGGGCTGGGGCATTGCCCATGTATGTGAAGTTAAAGAGGAATTAACTCTGGCCGCAACACCTGGCACTGCGCTTACAGGAATCAGCAACGCCTCTCTGAACTGAGCATCACTCAAACACACCCAGGGACTAAATCTGGACCCCTCCATACTGACCAAAGGCAGTTCTCCCCTTCCAGCGTGCGCAGAAGAGGCATCTAGAGGAAACCCCCAATCTGCCGGGGGCTTACTGCCACACCGAGCTGGGCTTTTGGAGCAGCAGAGGCACACTGAGTATCACCCAGCCACGAGGCATCCCTCGTCCACACACGGTTTGGCACTCCACACCCATAAATACCAGTTATCTGTTTCCAGCTCCTAGCACCATCCAGCAAACCCCAGAGATTTCAAAGCCGCCAGCATGGACAGGGCACACAGATAGGAATGAGAAGCGTGGTTGGACGCTCTCCCAGATGCAGCAGGTTTCCATAATTAACCTTCTAGGCAGTAAATAGGTCTCTCAAGTTTTGGGAACTGCTCCTTGCTATGCCGTCAATGAGGAATTGTTCAAATGCCTCCACCACCTCCAGCCCCGAAATGCCCTGTCTGCTCCCAAGGCCATCGATCCCCTGGGGACGGCACTACGCAGAGGGGGACAGCACTGTGGGGGCACTGCCAGCCCCAGCAGCCACTAGAGCCCACTGCCACCCTGTTCATGTCCCAGACATGAAATCTGGGGATAAAAACAATCCCTGAGGGGGCACGGGAATTGCTGGTCGCTGGCTGCGTCGGTGCTGGTACCCAGCCAGTACAATGTGGGCAAGAAGACCTCTGGCCACTCAGAGAGACTGAAGCCACCAGGTCTGTGGATCACCCCGTGCAGCACCCTCAATGTCACCCCAAGCTTCTCTACTCCCAACCACCTTCCAGCCACCGGCCAGGGGCCCTTCCCTCCTTCCTCATCATCCCCGGGTAGCCCTCAGTGGAAGATGCTTGTGCCTCCCCTGCCCAGCAGCCTGTGCCCTGGGTGGAAACCCTAGTTGGGCAGCAGCTCCTCAGTTTAGACAGCAGAGAGGAAGGAAGGGCTCCAGGACACCAAACTGCTGCTTTAGTGTCAAAGCAAAGCTTTCAGGTGACAAAACAGGCCCCACTCCACAGTGTTGCCCAGCCACTCTGTGTGGGGTATGCACAGAGCCCCAGCACCACTGCAGCAGTCGTCCTGGGGAGCGCTCCCCCCGACCTTATCTCTGCCCTGCTCACATCTCGGCTCAGTGCCAGGGTTGTCTGTAACCACGGTTATCAACTGGATGTGACAGCTTTGGTTTCCTCTCCTGCAAACGAGTCTAACAGCAGTTTCATGTCTGTTTTGTTCTGTTCTCAAGAAAGTCAAAATGTGGCCCTTTGCACCCGAAGTGAGCATAATCTTGTGCTTTGCAGTGCAGAAACACAACTGTAAGACCACAGTCATGAGGACGTCCAGGACAGTGCTACAGCTCAGCTCAGCATCATCTCCACCCAAAAAGCAGCTTCTCCTCTTGCAGGGTGAGACCCGAGACGGCAGCTGCATCCCATTTACACAGGGAACACCATCACCTCCACATACATCACATTGAGCAATTTCAGTTCTCACTTGCAGCCTTTGCTGTCTTTAATAAAGATTGCAAGATAGCACTGGAGTAGTCACATCAACCCCAAACAAATGAGGCTTCATCATACCTTTGTGAAATGCAAACATGTTCATTACGTTCTTTACTTTAAAAAGAGGAGGAAATTCCTCCTCTCCATTGAAAACTCCTCTCCTTACAGTATTCAGTCCTCTGGGACAACAAAGCCTAACATTAACCTTCAGAGAAGCCAATGTTCACTTTCTACAGCACCAGAGGGTCCCTTCCTCTCCTGGGGTGATGACTGACCACCCAACATCCATGTTCAAGCAGGACCGGGTGTAGCAGCTGCTGAGGGCTTGGATGCAGGACATGGCTGTAGGATGCTCCTCAGTCCTGCAGCCCCTTGGGCTACCTCGGGACATCTCCTCCTGGCCCTTGGCCTCAGCCTGTCCCCGGAAGCAGGAGCACTGCAGTGGCTTAGGGGCTAAACATCCTGCATTTGAGCGCTGCAGCTGCAGAGCAGATGTGTAGTGAGAACAAGGGGATGGAAAGGGCACCGATAGGAAGAGAAACAAAGGGCCAGGAAGGTGAAGACCCTGATCCATCCTCCTTGCCTCCCCCACCTGCATTTTTGCAGCTGCTCTGACCCCAGAGGAATAATAGCCAGGGCAGGAGCCTGGTTCCTGGCTGGTATTCACTTGCTGAGTGGCCGGCATCCTTACAAATGCACATCTGCATGCATAAGACAGCGAGATGCTTCCTGGTGAAAAGCAGAGTGAGAAAGAAGGTGCTTGCATGGCTCTAGCACCCAGCAGGAACAAGCAACGCTGGTAAGAGTGACTGCCCTGCAGCCACAGGTCGCTACCCTTTACTGAGTGAAGGGCACCAAGACACCCCAGAAAAACCCCAAACAGGGAAAAGGGCAGCCTGTCCCATCCAACCGCAATTACTGAGCGCACAACAACCACCAAATATATGCTGGCACATGAATGTGCAGTTCTGCTCCTCGGGTGGTCGTGGTGGCTGGGCACGCTTGTTGCTGCAATCAGAAACCCAGAAGAGAAACACGATGAGGACAGCTACTCAGATGCTGCACAAAATCAATCCGTCTTGCTCATCCTGTATCCCACCCTTTCTAAAATTGTGCTGTTCTCTTCCTGTTGATCATACCGTGGGTCTCCCGTGCCCTTTGTTTGGACAAACAGACGCCATCCCTCCAAGTGCAGCCAGCGGTGCCCAGGGCATGGCACCCATCAGCCGCTGCTGGTACTGGCCGAAACTATGCCTCCTTGATGAGAAGAAACCACATCATCCACTTCTTTACATGGACAACAACAAGAGCCCATCTTTCTGCTGCCTGGAAGAGCATTGGATGAAGCACCAACAAACAGTGCACCCACAGCCACCTCAGCACACTCCCAGGTCAAAGTGCAGGGAGCCGCATCCCAGGGCTGCTTTTGCCACAGCACTTGCACTGTATGCAGTCCAAGACCCATCACCAAAGGCCAAGGAAGGTCAAGGCAAAGGAAAATTACAAAAGTTTTGCTAAAAAGCCAGAATCAGTGGCAGCTTTCGCCTTAGTGGAAAGGTCTCAGCTCTGTAGTACAGCACCTGCAGCTGATGCACATTCGCATCTCCAGTCAATGCAACCGGCTGCAGTTTCTCTCCTGTGCTACATGTTGAGGAGCTAGCCTCAGCTCCTACGTTTAAATTCAGATATTAAATAATAATTACTTGCTTAATACATGAGGGAATTCCCTCCTACTTTTATGCATTTATTTAACATAAACACTAGTGCGTTTTACCAGAGGAACCCCACAGAGCAGCACTCTCTCGTGGTCTTTCTGCAGCTTTTTCCATGTTGTGCAGAGTTATAAACCCAGCCAGACCCCAGCTGAGGAGTGCACAGGCTCCTATGCTTGTGGTGGGAGCACTGCAAGCCCTGGGGACAGTAAACCCAGAGCCAGAGCTGCCACACCACCCTGGTGGCTGCCCGAGCCGAAGGCACTACCACAGCTCCGGGACAGAAACACATCCTCACAGGAAGAAACGGGCACTACGTTCTCAGCAGAGGCACAAAGGGTTGCTGCTTTAGGGCTCATTTCTTCCCTTTTTAAAGGCTGCAATGCAAAAATAAGCCCAAATCACGTATTTTCCCAGCTCTGTGCTGTAATCCACCTCCTCCTGCCTCACCAATGCCCTACTGCAGACTGAAGCGTGACTCCAAAGCCATCCCTGCTCCCCTCCCTGCTGGTGCCCTTGATCAATAGCCCACTGGTGTTTGCTTTGCTCAGGCTCTACCAACTGATCCTTGCAACTGGTCCACAGGGAGCTGCACAAGCAAAGGCACTCAGCACTGCTGCACAGACACCTGCACGTGCTAACAACTAAACTTGTGAAAACCCCATCCCACGCCAGAAAAATCTCCTCAAAACTCAGGTTTTTAACACCGTGAAGTCCTGCATGTGCTGATGACCACAGCACCACCCCTCAGTCTGCTAATGGCATGCTTGGGGTTCATCTACAGAACAGCCTTCCTGCTCCAAACAGCATGGGCATCTCCCTGCAGTCCTTCTGGAAGCAGCTACAAATCAAGGTGTAAAACCAAAAAAACCCAAAACCCAACAAAACCTAAGTTTCAAAAAGCAGCCAAGTAACATTTCTCATAAGAACGCAGGCCTGCATACGTTGATCTCTCCCATCTGCAGGGTTCAGGGCTTGGTATGAATCCACCACCCCTTCTGCTGCACCCAGCATGGCTCAGCTCCCACCAGCCTGCCTGACTCTGTGAGAAATAAGCCCAAATATTAAAAAGGCTGCAGATGTATTATGCCTACTGCATCTTAAGCAGGGAGCAGAGGGCTTGAAAGAAAAGCCCCGTACAGTACAACTGAAACCAGGCCGTGCTGCGTTGCATGCATTTCCCCTCTCCTTCCCACCACGCACAGCCGCACCCTCGGTGCTGGGGCTTTGCTTGGTCAGGGGCTGGGGGCTCACAGCACCGAACCGCAGCCCCTCTCTGAGCCAACACAATGCCATTGGGGCAGAAGTTGCAGGTCATTTCAAGGAAAAAGAAATTAAAAAAAAATAAAGGAAAATCTGGTCTGTTTCTCAAGAAAAGGAAAAAAAAAAGCATTGAACAACAAAACAAATGACACCTCCTAACTCTTCCCTCACCCTGCTGCACAAAAGCCAAAGGAAACACTGTTTTCAAGAAATCTCCGAAAAGAAGAAAGGTCATTTTACAGACTTTCCCATCTCCCCCCAAAAAAGCATTTGCTGGCTGGATGAGTGTTTCTACAGGATGAAAACAGAAAGCTGGGACACGAGCAGACTCACCACGGCAGAGGCTGTTAATCCTGGCTGTGTTCATTGGAAACGGCAGACTAAATGCAGAAAAAAATATCAGCATGACCATTGGCCTCCTCGATCCCCCACCTCAGCCACCCCAGGACCATCCACAGGAGTTAGAGTGCTCCCATCCAAAGACCTTCCCGCAGGCAGTCAGCCGGAGATCTCCGATTTTTCCATGCAGGCCGACTGTACCGAGCTAATAAAAACCCACCCTCATTGACCCAGCTGCCTAATTTTTTCTCGTTAGAAGCAAACAGGACATCCCCAGCCACGCAAAGGGCTGAGCCGCTCAAACCGCGGGGGTGGGAGCAGGCGGGAAGCGCGCGAGAAAGGCAGAGGCAGAGCGCAGAAGCACGCAGACACATTGCTTAACCACTTCCAGCTCCCCGTCAGCCCTGCTTGGGTCAATGGGACGGGCTCGCGTAACCCCGAGCAGCCCGGTCCTGCACCCCAGGGCATTGCTGTCCCCTGCAGTGAGGGGAGCAGTGACACCAAGGTGGCCTGGCAGCGGCTGACTGGGCACGGGATACCCATTGCAGTCAGAGAGGTTGCAGATTTGAATTGCAAAGGGAAAAATCAGGTACTGAGATGATGCTCAAGTGCGAAATTTCCTGCAGGGTTGCGTTTTGCTGGCAATCGAGCAGGATCGACTGAGAGCACATGGCACTGGCCTGCAGTAAGTCAGGATGGGAGAGACTGATGGAGATCACCAAAACCCAGTTCCCATGCCATCCAACATTGGCTACCAACCTCAAACCTCAGTCGGGGGGCTTCTCCTGGTCAGCTGCCTGCAAAGTACTCACAGCCAGGCAGGGCAGCACACACGAACACAGTATTTCCCTGTGCAGGTGATGGGAGGGCTGGAAAACCTAAAGCAAAGACTGATTGATCACACATTTCCCAGTCCCTTGAGAAACCAAAGAGGAATAAAAGCTCTAGAAGGAGATGGTTCGGGGTCAAGAACAGGAGCACCTGCTATCCCAGATACCTAGACTTAATTGCCTAATTTTCTAAAAACTCAGTGTGCGCTCAACCCACTGACGCTTCGCCTTGTCCTGGCAGGGCTCCTTCCCTGCCTGATGTTTTCAGGCAGACCCAAGCTGAGGGAAACTACACGGTCCAAGTGAGCAGCTCTGGCTGACATAGGATTAATCTCTGTAATGAAAAGAATGTTCTCTGCAATGGCACTTCCCCAATTCAGTGCTTTTAGCATAAACAGTTTACAAAACAAGCTGTGAGATCCCCTTGGTTGACCAAAACCTGGCAGGGTAGATCTCAGGTCCAAAGCACAGACAGGGACAGCTGAGAGGCACAGGCTGGTAAACCCAGGGTTGATCTCAGGTCCAAAGCACAGGCAGGGACAGCTGAGAGGCACAGGCTGGTAAACCCATCTGGGAGCAAAACCTGGGGAGGAGCGGGATGAAAACACCCACACACATGACAGCCATCACCTCACAGATGGGGAGGCGTCTCCGTGGCCATCCAAGTTCCCAGTGACCATGTGTAAAATTTCCACTGACATGGGAGGAGCCGAAAGCTGCTTCCAGATGTGACCTCACATCCCAGCGATGCAGGGAAGCACCGGGCCTCAGCAGCAGCCATGCTGCTGCCCTTCACAGGCTTTCACAGAGGGTGTCTTGGCCAGTCCAGCTCACAACACGCCCTCCAGTAAAGCTGTATCAGGATAGCACAAAGCTGTTTTGACACAGCAGGTTAATGAAATCCCTGAACCGAGAGGACTTGATCCTCTTGGGGCTGAAAGCAAGCACTCCCTGTGCAAAGAGAGTATTGCCGAAAACAAGCTGGCAGCGGCCTTAGCCAACCGATAACAAATAATAAGCCTATTTTAGAGTGAAAAGGACCTTTCTGTGCATGCATTAGAGCAGACACCAAACTGAGCGGATGCTGGTGGTGCATGCTGGAGATGTGGGATGGTGGTGGCTGAGGCTGGCTCTCCACAGGGACACACAGCACCCACGTTCATGTTGGCAGGGTGTGAGGTGTGCAGGGAGGCACAGCTGGGTGCCACACACATGTCCTGCTCACTGCAACAGCTTTACCCTTGGCAAGGGGCTTTTGGGCCAGTTCTACCCAGGAAAAGCCTCTTCCACCGCTATCCCTGACCTTCCTGCGGTTAATGCTGCCGTGATGTCCAGCTGCACCAAAAGAGCAGCAGCTGTCTCCTGGGTCTCCAGTCAGCCAACATCTGTAGGTGGAGGGAAGGGAGGAGAGAGCATTTACTGGCTCCAAAGTGATGGGAGAGGCAGCCAGGCATCCCTTCATCCAGAGCAAACTGAAACGCTGCCCAGGAGAGGAGGCTGAGGGGGTCCCTGAACCAATATCTCCTTCCAGGACACAGAGGAGGTCCCAGTGCCACTGTCCCTGTCACCCATGGGAGGAAGGGCGAGGTGGCACAGCCCATCCAAGGGGCTCCCCACATGTCTTTGGAAGCTGCTGCCCAGCAAAGTGAGAATACCTGGCATGGGGACCTGTGGTTCAGCTTGTTAGTTCCTGCTTCTCCTTCCCCACTTGGTTTTCTCCTGGTCTCTCTGAAGTCTGGCTGCAGAGTGACCGAAGGAGGGCTGACGTCTTTACCCAACATACCCTGATGCAGCTGGTAACAACCTGTATTGATTCAACTCAATCACTCCACTGGGTCACACCGTGAGCTTCCACACCAGGTTATTCCTTTCTTGTCTCATTTCTGATGCCCACTGGGAAATACGATGGGTCTCTCATCTCGTCAAAGGATACAGCACTGCAAAACATCCCTCCATCCCCTCAGCTTGTTTAAGTAGCTAAGACAGAAGAGGCCAGGACATCAACCTGAGGCCCAGCGTGGTGGCTTCTGCCTTCTCCAAAGTTCTCCTCCAAACCCAGGACCCTCTAAGACTGCACTGCCTGCACAGGCTGCAGTGGGGATGAAAACACAGCCAATGAACCCATAATCATAAAAAACCATAGAGATTACGATGAAACCTTAGGACAAGGATGGAACCAGACAGCATGGACCTGAGGTTTATAGAGGTTACCTGAGCCAAACAGGAGTCCACAACTCTCTCTCTTCCCCCCACCACTTTCCTCACTGGAAGGAGATGGTGTCAGGGCTGGAGTCCAAGCTCAAGGCTGCCTTTTCTTTATAGAGCTAACAAGAGCTGCTAAAGAGAGCAGGCCAAGGGGCTTTTTGAGAAGTGGTTTTAAAGGATGTCACAGTTTTTGCAAAGAGACAAAGGAACATTTAAAAAAAATACATAAGTCTCCTTGCTCCCCCCACCATTTTCCTCACTGGAAGGAGATGGTGTCAGGGCTGGAGTCCAAGCTCAAGGCTGCCTTTTCTTTATAGAGCTAACAAGAGCTGCTAAAGAGAGCAGGCCAAGGGGCTTTTTGAGAAGTGGTTTTAAAGGATGTCACAGTTTTTGCAAAGAGACAAAGGAACATTTAAAAAAAATACATAAGTCTCCTTGCCAGGAATGCAGGGAATGTCAGAGAATATTACAAAACAGGATGCAAAATCTGGCCTCAAGCAGTGTTACAGACTCATATGCTGGCCTGAGAGTCAAGATGCTGAATCCCAATGGAAGACAAGCGATGGGAATGGCAGACGTGGCTTACCTGGCTCGGTCCCATCTGCCTGTCTTCCCCCAGCGAAGCCAGCACAGCCACCTCTGCCAGTCAGCCTACAACCCTGGCGTAGTCTAAAGCGTGGCCCCTTATGGACAACAAAGCATTTTCTGAGGACCTGAAGCAACCAGAGCCTCGTGAGACAGAGCAAGGAGCCTCTTTGCATTATGGCAGAGGGAGGATCTGAGGATCCATGGAGGGAACCGGACTGGTTCGTAGTGAAGGACAGCCCTGAATCCCAGACCTTTGCTGCAAGCAATAGGAAAACACATCGCATAGATGGTTAAAATTACTTTCTTTTTCAGTTCTGGTAATTAACCAAGTACTTCCCGGCCTCCTGAAGGATTTACAGGCACATGAGCTCACAACCCCCTCGCAGCTATTCCGGCTCAAGGGAAGTTATGACGCCGAATGCATCGGTGTCGGTGCCGGGGCTGCAGGCACCAAGGTCAGGAGCAGAGGAACGCCTCCCCAGGGTCACAGCACGGAGAAGCCCATGGATTAGAAGACAGCAGGAAGCCCTAATTCAACACACCAACCCTCTGCAGTAGCAGTATCCGAAAACAGAGGCCAGTTACTGGCAAAGCAGCACCTTTTGGCAGGAACGGGCATGTTACGTCCAGCTTCCCTTCCGTGTGAAAGCCCCTGCATAAGTAAAAGAAGATTTGTCACAGCAAGACCTACTCGAGCTTTTCTTGCCCAGCTGAATATCGCTCCGACAGTGCAATGGTCTTGCCTGTGCTCACAGCCGGACATGGCGAGGAGGAGTCTGCTGGTAAGGGGAGGCAAACTTTCCTTCTGACAAGGGGTTTATGCACAGGGTGAAGGACCTCAGCAGCATTATCCCCCCCCCAAACAGACCTCAAAGGAGATGCCCACCCTTGGAGCCCTCAGTCCTGTACATAGACACCTTGCACAGCAGGATTTTACACTCCCCCAGCAGTCACCTTTGCATCTTTCAGAACAACGCTCTAAAACGTTAATATCTTCTCAAGCAAGCGCTACTTCTCAGCCTCGCTAGTGCGCAGAAATTCTGGGGAAACCTTTGCCTCAGAAAACTTCTACCTTAGACCTGTGGGCTAACATCGTTTGTGCTAAATCAGTCAGCTCACATCCTTCTAAAACTCACCCGTGTCTATTTTTATGAGTTGCTAATGTTTGCCTCACACACGCATGTTTTCTGACGGGACTCGCAGCCCTAAACAAACACCCTGCTTTCACAAGAGGTTAGAAAAATCAAGTGTTGAACTGCTTTGAAACAGCTGGGAAAGTCTCTATTCCCACCCCTTTGCAAAGGGCTGCCCCGGCACGCCAGTGGTGCCGGTCAGCCTTGGCATCTTCAGGGGGTGAGCAACACCAGCCACTGCAGCCACTCACTATCCAGCCCCATCCGAGACAGCCTGGACCTTGCTTTTGTCCAAAAAACCACAAAATGCAGTGCCTGGACGCAGAGCTGCTCGCCTGAGCGAGCTATGGACAGGCACGCTCTAACACCCTGCCTGGCACACAGGCTCGCACATGCAGACGCACACACGTGTGCACGGCGATACCAGCCCGTGACGTGGCACTGAAGGACTCGCTGCTCTTGCCTGCCAGCTGCTCACTGCGTGTTCCGTCCCTACCTGCCCACAACCTGCCTGCAGAACCACAAGGGCGTCACCAGGGATTCTGGCTGGGATCACCAACCTGGACTGGAGGAGATGATCTTTGCCCTTTCCAGAGTGTTCCTGGAGAGAGGCTTGGGATATGGCATCTCCTCCCACTTTCACTGCAAAACACCCCTGCATGCATCCCCACGCTGGGCCCTGGGGGCTAGCACTGTAGAGGGATGTAGCTGAGCTGATACTGGCCCAGGCTGCCCATCAGAACAGCCCTGCTGAAGTTGGGCTTGCTCCAGGTTGCCAGAGGATGCCATCCCAAAGCCAGAGGGTAGGATTAGCGGTTGGTCTGACACAACCTTGACCACTGATTTACACCACAGGTCGAGCCGTGCTCATTTTCCCTTATTTGTTCTCCTTCTTTCCAAGCCCTACCTGTTGTTACTCTTTTCCTTTCCCCAAGGAGTCCTCACTGGATAAATTACCTGTGTCAACTGGCTGCGCCAGACACAGACTTAGGCAACATCGAGCTATATTTACCCATGCTATCTCCATGCTGCCAGGAGTCATTTGTGAGCACAGCTCCCATTCACAGAGCAGCAGGTACCACCAGAGAGCTGGCAGCTTCCCCAAGTGAAACAGCTGGGCAGGCACCCAAGAAGAAGCCCAAGGACACCTGAAATTTCTGCGTCCATTCACGATGAGGAGATTGGGATCTCAGAGGCTCCAGATCCAGACACGACCCAATGAGGCACGACCCAATCCCGACCCAGAGCCAGGCACTCGGGAAGGGCTGGCCCTGCCAAGAGAGATGTTCTCAATTCATCATGTTTTCCTCCTCTCTATGGAGACAGAAGATAAAATATCAGTGAACCTTATCAAATACCAATCACTGAGACTTCTGACCTCATTATCCTCTGCCTTGTCTGACGGCTGGGGCCAAAGAAACAGAGACACGAGACACGGGCTTCTTTCCCAGGACCCTGCCTGGAGGACCTGAGTTCAACAGCCCAAAATAAGCAGTGGCAGCCCAAAACACAGCTCTGATGGAGGAGGGGGAAAGGGACAGAGGTAGGGGCTGCCGTTGGGAGCGAAGAGCTCACTCAGGGCTTGCATGGCAGAGAAGGGGGCAGGAAGGAAAAACGTCAAACCGCAGAGCTCTGCCAAGTGCCTGGCACTGCTTCCGGCAGCAGTTTTGCAGAACTTAATTAATGAGCAAACATCTGTGGCTCCACGTCCCGTAAAGAACATTCACAAAAAACACACCCCATTCATGCAATTAAAAAGAAAAAAAAAGAAAAAAAGAAAAAAGAAAAAAAGAAAAAAAAATCACTGCTTCTTAAGCAGGTAGGAAAGCTGTGAAGAACAAGAGCAGGAGAGGCAGGCACTGGTGGGGGCTGCAGCGGCAGCAGGACCGCCGTGCCCCAGGCCCCGGGGACGCGGGG
>NW_010183347.1:29328-31709 GCF_000695765.1 Mesitornis unicolor
CTGTGCTGGAGGAAGAGGCCTGGGGCACACCCAGCGCCTCCGAACTGGCTCTGCTGACTGAGAAAGGCGATCCACCAAAAAGTCACCTTCAGCTCAGTTCCAGCCTGCTCCAGACACTTCTAGCAACCCCATGGTCACGGCTGACAGCATCCGCGTGACCAGGGATGGAGCATGAGGCAGAAAAGCTTCGGCTTATAGGCCAGCTCTGGTTGTTGTCTTTCTTGACCACTTCTTCAATGCCATGCTACGTGTCCTGCCACCACCACAGGGGTCACTGACGGTGTCTGGGGACTGAGCAGGGAGGACAGGACGGGGAATGATGTGAGCATCTCACCCACCTTCCAACCTGCACGCCAGAGCAGGAGCGTGCTTTTCACTGGGCACGAACACATCCTCACCCAACCCCTTCAGCAGCAAGAGGACCCCCTCCAAGTAATGACCCAGCTTCATCTCAGCATCACGCGTGGTGGTGAGGCGCCCAGAGGAGAGCAGCAGAAGACTGAGGACCATGCAGATCAGGAGTGACTCCCATCTGTGGCCAAGAGCAGCCAGCCAGGGAGGAGCACCAGACCAGGACCCACTGCTCTCCTTCCCCAGGAGCTCTCCTGTGGTCCCAGCAGCCCACGGAGAAACCAGAAGGACTGGGAGACCCCTCAGCCACCTGGCACGCATGCCATGGTGCCCCCCCACAGCCAGGGAGCCCAAAACGGGAAGGATGACAAGGCTCGTGCCTCTGACGACAGCTGTCCTCACTCTGGGAACCACATCTCACACCTCTGAAAAGCAGAACTAAAAGTGTACTTTGGAGAATTAACAAACCCAACAGCACAGGTTTCTTTTTGTAATGAGGGCCTTGGAGGACACCAAACAACGTGGCCATACCAGCAGGGAGTGGAGGCAAGGCTGCCCACCACCCCCCAGCACCCACATCTGTTCTACAAAGGGGAATTTCCAGCCTTTCACCACCAAAAGACAGATTCCACCCACCAGCGGCTCAGCAGGCAGTAACGGAAAGCAAGACCAGCCTCCTGTCTCACCAACAAATACATTTGCCACATCTGTAGCAGCTGTTCAAAGAGCAGATCGCTATTTTCTTTAGGCACATTTGCTATTTAACCATCCTATGGGAAAACCAATGCATACTGTTCTGCTTTCTGCATCAAATGTTTAAAACCAGAGCTAACAGGCAGCTGACATTTTTCCAGTTACCGAACTGAGACAATTTTGGTGACTCTTTTTAGCTTGGATGGCTACAAATGTGACTGAGAGCCATCTGCAGGTTTTGTAGCCAGAGAAAACTTAACAGATGCAAATCCCAAGGGGAAAGGAAGCCAGGGCACAAACACAGCCAAACCCAAATCCTTGATAACAAAATGTCTTTAAACAAAATCCATCCCATTCTTTCCAATGCTTTTCATCTCACGTTTGCCAGAAATATCCTGCACCAGTGCAAGGGACACCAGTGGCTGCCAACACGAGCCCTAGCTGGGCTCTCCATCCACCACACGGCAGCCCCAGGCGAAACACTGTCCCCCACCAGCAACCATCCAAGGGTGCATCTCCAAACCCTCTCTCTCTGTCCAATGCCTACGAAAGATTTAAAAATTATGCAGCTTCTTTTGTGCAGGAAATAATTCTCATCACACTGACCAGCACCACTTTGTTTTATTTATCCTCTCTTCCCTGGTTCCTTCTTCTTTTGCAATCTGGATGTCAACCATTAGACAAGCCGTTCTCTCTGTACATGGCTCAGCATAAGATGATCTCGGTTTGCAACCAAAATTTGAAAGAGCTGCACCGTATTTTCTAACTGCTCCCTGTGCTGTGTCTCATCTCCATTTCAACAGTGGGCAGCTGGGCACGGGCCCCACAGTCTGAATCCTGTTCAAAGAGATGGGAACCCACAAGCAGGTATCAGCAAGGTGAAGATTTGGAGCACACAATTAGGGGGTGTTTGAGCAGAAACAGCACCAAATGGCCTCTCCAGAGGCCCTGATCCTTGTTGGAAGAGTGGACACATACTGGAAAACCTGAGCAACTCTTGCTGGAGCAGTGGCCAGCCCAGCCAGCACCTTGTAGCAGGCATGCTGCCTTGTAACCCCTGCAAAGAGACAGCCTCCAGTGAGCCTCCCAAACGTTTTTGGAGGATATCTACAGAACATCAGTGTTCCCAGTTCAGCCTTTTCACACCATCTCATGGCCAGCAGCATTTCATGGCTGGGACCACCGCTCCTTGGGTTGCCAGAGCCAAGCAACGGGGCCTGGAGCCAAGGCGAAACAATGAAAACCATTTACAGAGTAGGAAGCTGCATCTGCTGGATGAAACGCTATCTTCAAACAAGATGTGTTTGGATAACTCCAGTTTCATAACTCGCCTCTTC
>NW_010183347.1:31740-32063 GCF_000695765.1 Mesitornis unicolor
GGAAATCACAGTAATAAAAAGAAAACAAAATGGGGGAGAAGAAACTTGGCATGGGGAACAATGAGAGAATTGCTGGAGCCGTGGCACTGCCGCAGAGGTGAGCCCTGCTGCGGGGCTCTGGCTGCAGGCTGCAAGGACCTTGCACAAGAATAAAGGGTGATCAAATATCAACGGGAAAAGAGTTAAATCTGCACTACAAACATCAAGAGCACAGTAAATTTTGATGATCTTATACATTACTGCACTGCTTGGTTGTTGGGTTTTTTTTTAAATGGAAATCAAAGCCATCGGGAATTGAATCAGACAGATGTCAGAATTTGGGG
>NW_010183347.1:32082-38636 GCF_000695765.1 Mesitornis unicolor
GCACTTATCTTCATCACCTTACAGGTAACGGAAGGAATAGTCTTAAAAGAGTGGCACGTCACCTTTTCTTGGCATTGACCACTTCTTAGGCAGACAGACAGCTAATTTCTGGTGTTAACAGTGCTGAATTGTGGTGAAGATAAACCTGTCTGCTTCTGAAACTCCTAATGCCAATCTAAAAACCCCTACAGACATTAGAGAAGGACTTAACGGTGCCTGAGAATGTCACTGCTTCGCAGGGAGAAGCAACAAGAGGAAAGGCAAACACAACAGCTCCTCAGATCCAAGCCCACAGCACCCCTGAGGACACCACAAAGCAGATAATCTCCCTGCCCAGTAACTCCATTTTGTCACCCAGTCCCACAGCCGCTGCTCCTGCCACCTCAAACAATTCGGGACAAGGAGCCAAAAGCTGAGGTCACTCAGCTGCTGGACCCCTCCTCAGCACCCACCTCCTCTCCCCACCCTCCCCAGTCCAAATATAAACTTGCTTACAGGAAATGCCTTAAAGAAAAGGCACCTCCCTGAGTTCCAAAGAATGCCCAGAAAATAAACTGTCTCTGGACAAGAAGGAAATGGCTTTTTTTTTTTTAAATCACAGTGCAAAGCAGCTTTAACCCTTTCAGTCTCTGCTGTAAACGCAGCCACTCACACACCTCAGACCCTCAGGGTGCTTCAAGGTGTCTGTGCTCCCAATTGAGAAGCCTCCTGCCATGGGTCCCTGCCTCCTCACACCGTCACCAGGTCTTGTGCAGAAACAGTCCAAAATCCACAATCCAAATGCAAACTGTTTCTGAAAACACTGGAGCCCCAAAACAGGCTCATAGCCTGGGACCCTCTCTTAATTTTGGATGAGCACAGGCCCTGTTCCCAAAGCTGCCGGGCAGAGGAGGAACTCGCACAGTTGTTGGCATCACTCAAGGTCCTGCATTGCCTCACGCAGCTGGGGAGGCCGGGGACGGGGGCTGCATCCTTCCCCCTCCCTACCCCAACCCCTTCTCCAGGAGCCCTCCTGTGGGGTGCGTTAGTCCCACCTCACCCACAAGGCTCCCTAAGGAGGTGCCCTGTGCCATTCTGCAGCCAGAAGTGCTATTCCCAAGCTTCCCATGGCAGGCAGGGATGGGGTTCTCATGCTGAAATGGCCGTTAAAAAGCAGTAACCAAACCCTGGCAATATTACCCCCCAAAATCTGTTGCAGCCAGACTGGGAGCAAAGTGCCATATGGGGGCTTAGGAGGCACAAACACCATTTTCATACTAAAGTCTCTACTCAAAATACAAGAAAGAAAAAAAGAGGAGTGGAAAAAATCCAGGAAATCCAGGACACAGAGAGGCAGCTGCCTCAAAACAGCTGGTTAAGGATGCTCCAAAGCAAGCAGCCCAGCACAGGAAGAGGAGAGCTCGATCCCCAGACCAAGAAATAAAACTCGGTGGCAGGATTCAGCAGTGTCCCCTCATGTTCACAGGTCCCAAACTGTTTACAGAGCAGGCAATTCTCTAATATCTCTATTCTAGAGAGGAGAAAGTAGAGACAAAACCTCTCCTGAAGCAGAGTCAGGAGCAAAGCCAAGAGCACAGCCCAGCTCCCTGCCTTTGCAAAAGCGCTTCCCTGGTTACCGGATCGCAACGCCTCCCTAAATGTGCCCCTTAAAAAATGTATACTCAGGGCTTTAAGTCTCAGATGCACAAAGTAGTTTGATACAATTCAGCTGCTGCAGCAAAATGCCTAAAATACTTGTTGCTTTTCGTGTTTTTCTGAAGAGCGGCAGCACTGGCAAAGCCGTGCGGCAGAGGTGGGGGCGGGCCCTGGGCGTGGGAAAGGGAAGCAGCGGGGTCAGCTTCCATTTGGCTGGAGAGCAAGTGTCCGTCCGGAGCAGCAGTAAAAAAAAAAGCAGGAGATCACGACTGCCTCACGAGAAAAGAGGCAATTTCTGCTCAGCCTGTGATGTTTTGCCTCGTGTGTTGAGGTACGCAGCATGAGCAGCCCTGATCCCTGCAGAATGAGAGCCTGCACGAGCGGGCAGTTATCCCGGAGAGCACTTCAAGGAGCTCCATGGCAGAAGGATGTTTCTGTGATGGCAAGGCAGCGTCCAAGAGCACAGGGCTGTTCCTCTGTCTCTGCTGAGACAAGTGGTGCAAGGACATCCAGAAATCACGTAAGCATTTTGGTACCTAAAGCCTCTGGAAATGCCCCCATGGAAGGAGGCTGAGGGGACCCGGGCAGGGCTGTGGGGCACCCCATCACACAACTGGTACTGATGACCTGTCTTCTCATATACACAATCTCAGTGCATTTAAGTCCTTCAAATGTTTGTTTACTGTTTTTGTTTAAGAAAAGTCCATTATTTTCTGCTGGAGGAGAACCACTGCATCTTAAATTCTTGCTGTTCCCAAGACACCACCATAGCTCCCAGGATTTCATCCCAGCAGAAATCATACAGACACCGCTTACGTCCAGCCCAGCCATCAAGTCCGGTGCATGCCCATACTGGGGGGCTCACACTGGTGTCTCTCATAGGGGGACACCCTCCCAACGGATCTTTGCCCAGAAAGGCACACAGCAGCCGTGGGGCAATTCCCGGCCCGGGAAACTCACACTGAAACGCCGGCCCTGACTGCCCAGACATCCGGCTCTTGCCCAATGGCACTGATGAAACGAAACAAGGTCAAGTGAGCTCTGAGTCACCATGGAGCGTCCCTGTCCCGCAGCCTTGTGACACCTCTGTCTGCCGCTGCCCGTGACCATTTCCAGGAGCGGCAGAAGGAATTGACCCCCTGTTGACCCCTGTCAGTACCCCCCAAGCAAGTGAGGCAGCGGATGCATTTTGCTGCCGTTCCTAGAAGGAATGGGGAGAGAGTGACTCCTCTGTGCTGCACTGGACAAAAGGGCATTCAGAGACTGAACTTGGGCCCTTGACAGCAGCAAAAATATTCTTGCAAAATTTAAGAGAGGAAGAACAGAACCCCCATCGTTTGCCTTTGCAAATAAACTGTACCTGAGCAGTGACACGTGTAGGTCAGAAGCACCTGTACACGCCTGCATGGGCAGCGTGGAGCCCTTAAATAGTGGCATTAATCACTTGTGCCCCAGCAAGCTCTAAACACAGGCATCAAAGCGGCTCCCCATGGTGCATGGGCCCATGACTGGCCCAGGAGGTGCCACCAGATTTTGGTAGCCACAAGCTGATGGGCAGCAGCAACTCGTGACACAGACCAGGATGTCTCAGTGGGGCCCAAGATGGGGAAGCCACAGAAGGGGGCAGCTGAGCTCGGCCATGGGACAGCACAAGGAACTCAAAGTGGACATGTGCCTCCATGCAGCAGGACACAAAATGGCCAAGCCCCCGTGGGGAAGGTCCCCCAAGCCGCTGTGCTTGTTAATGCACATTCTCAGTGCCAGCCATTAACTTTTACTCTGTGCGTAACCGGCACTGGGTGACAAGTGCCCTTTTCTGATAAGGGATCCTTCAACCGGCTCAACAAACAGCTCGGTGCTGCGCTGGGTGAGCGTGTCCATGTGGCACGGGGACCTTGTTTATCATTAACTCAGCAGTGGAGGGAAAAACAGCAGGCGGGCAAGACAGGCACCCGCAGGCATCACAGCTGAGCACCCAGAGACGGGGGCTGGATGCCCCAGGAGCCACATCCCGAGGGACTGGGGTTGGCATCCAGGGGGGAGCATGGGGAAGAGGAGGGATGAGCATGGAGCAGGGCAGCATGAGGCCAGCACAGCTCTGTACCTCCAACAGTCACTAGTGCAGAACCATGCAAATGATGCGCCAAATTAATCAGAAAGCAAACAGACAACAAAAACCTGCAAGCCATCACTTCCTGCACCTAAAAACAAATTTCTTGCTGGAAATGTAGCAAAAGACCCTGTCTCTTTAAATTTCTGCACCCAGCTCTGGCAGCCTGGAAAAGTTAATATAATTATCCAGAGGTGACTTTCAGAAAGGCTCACATAAGAAGGGTTATTGTGGCTCAATCATTAACCGGGCAGGAGACCCCCGGCCTTGCTGGAATGTGGCCGCCACCGCTGCCGGTCCTCTCCAGAGCTCGGCACAAAGGTTAACGGACAGGCAGCTCCTCCGCCCTGGCCACCAGCCCCAGGAAGGCTATGGACACTTTCCAGCATGGCCTTTCTTCCAGCACTAAATCCAACCAAACGCCTCCATCATGCTTCACAGCAGCACTGGAAGAGCATGCGAATGAAGAGAAGATGAGAAATAAGAAGACCCAGCTCCATGCAGCAGGACTGGCATGGGAATGGTGTGGGATGGGAGGGCTGGCAAGAGCAATGGTATCCCAGCCTTTGCAGAGGGCAACCTGCCCCCGAAAGCCTTTTACAGCCACAAAACCTGCTCAGCTTTCATCCCTGGGCTCTGGCAATACATTTCACCAAATCCTGTGGGCAGGGGGATGGAATAAAGTCCCTGTTACCAGACTGGATGATGCACCGCTGGGCCAGAGAGATGAGTCCCAGCGCAGGGCAGAGGTACCACTGCCCCCAAAACCCTCCCCAGCTCCAGGGGGCACCTTCTGCCTCCACAGCCTGGCTGCCAGCACACTGTCTGGATTTGGAGGATTAAACTCCCACGTACATCTGAAAGCAAAAGCCCTCCCAAAAGTGCAAATGCAACCCCTGCAATTGGCAAACTGCCTCAGGCTCTTGAAGGAATGAACAGTTCAAGGAGGGAGCCTCGATTCTCCTCTCATCGGGGCAATGATTTACCCTGTACCCCAGGAAAGCAAAGCTGCTTTTAGCAGCTTCCTCCTGCCTCCCTGCTGCTGGCGGAGGGGCCAGGCAACCTGCCCGCAGCACCACCCACAGGGCTCGGTGACGACCAGTTTGTTCCTTGGCTGCAAAGTCACGCAGCAACCTCTGCTATGCCCTAAGGGAAAGGGCAACCTTTCTTTCCCGTTCTCGACTTCAATTGTCTTTGAGAACTTTCAAATCTTTTTGAAATTAGTACAGAAACCAAGGGGAAGTACTGAGGTGCCCTTAGGCACAACCATATTTTGTTCGCTTACGAAACTAAATTGCTGGCAGGCTGTCCCGTGCATACGCTCAGGTTTGGACATTTGAGGCAATGCAGATGAGGAATGCTCAACAGAAGCATGATTGGATTTAGTCGGTCTTTTATTGGAAAGGTATTTCTCCAAGGAAGCACGAGTACACGGTGTGAATGTGAGCACCACTGCAGAGCCCAGGTTCAATACCTGCTCTGCACTGGGACTTGGTATTTTGTCATATAAGGAAATTACTGACGAGCCTTTGGCATAAAGGTGGGAGCTATTTTTTTCCCTACCAGCAGGGAGGGAGGCTGAGGGGGTTTCAGCTGAGACCCCGGCAGACCTCGCTGGCACACACATGTGGAGAGCAGCAAGGGGCGGCTCTGCCAGCCCTGGCACCACTGCTGCCTTTTAACCGGGTTTCCGTTAAAATGTAAACAGAAAAAAGCGCACACAATGATAAGAATTAAAGTACGCACATGGAAAAGAACGCCGACTTCTGCCAGTAACACCAGGATGTGTGCTCTGACACTCTGGCACTGTTGGACGGTCTTTAAAAGAAGAGGCTCCCCTGCCCTCTGCACCCAGGAGCTGTTCCAAAACGCAAACCACAAAACCGAGCACACAAAGAGCTGGTGTTTAAGTTAGCCACGACCAAACAATCCCTGAAAAAAAGAGCCTCTCACCTTGGGAGCACGCTCTGACAGATCACTGCCAGTTCACAACCATGACAAACTGTGCACGCACGGCAAACCCATCCGCTTCTTCCAAAGACAAAGGTCTCCAAAAGAGACGACGGGCTGGAAACAAGTGCCCACAGCACCAAAAGTCCAAATGCAGAGCCCAGCCTCCCCCCCTCTATAGTGCAAGAGCCTGAACCGAAGCCTTGAGACGTCAATGCAGTTTTTCCATGAACTCACTGGCTCCCTGGATCAGACGGCAAATCTGTGCTTTTCCAGCCACTGATTTAATTGTCAGTAATCCCAGCAAGAGGAGGGGTGAAGAGGAGCCCTGAGAGAATCTGAGCAGTCCAAAACCCACAGCCAGCCCATGTGCATCCCTCGGGTGGGTGCAGCGAAGGCTCTGCTGGCAGCAAGGAGCTGGGCAGCCTCACATGCCGAACCCGGCAACTCCAAAGGACATAGCCTGCGGCCTCTCGCCCCACGCTCTGCAGTGACTCAACCCGGGAATGACGGGGATCCAGTAACAGCTCGGGTATGTCAGGAAACACGTACCAGCCCCGAGCTTCTCCTCCTATGGCAACAGCCAACTCATAGCGGCACTATGTCCATCTGTACACACCGATATCCACTGCCGAAAGCAGATAACCCCACCTGACAGTATTGTCCACCGGACAGCATCCTCCGGAGCAGATCTTTGCCAAAATCCACCCCCTCGTCTCCCGTAACGCCCCAACATCCGCAGGCACCCAGGCGAACCCCAGGTTTCTGCTTTACCTTCAGGCTCTCCTGAGTGGGAACAGCCAATTCCCAGTGAGCAAAGAGGAAGAGGAGGAGGATGGAGGAAGAGGTGAGGGACCCC
>NW_010183348.1:0-9420 GCF_000695765.1 Mesitornis unicolor
GCAGCTCCCCGGCCCTAATGAGCCTGAGTGCAGCAGGGATCGATGGCGATGGCAACCTCCGCAAGAGGGGTCAGGTCCCCCCTGCCTGCGCTGCATTGGAGCTGGGGCTCAGCCCCCTGTGCCCCCCAGGACTGCCTGTCCCCCTCCTTCTCCTACCCTGCTTGTCCTCTCCTGCGTCCCCTTTGTCCTCCCGGGAGGGACCAGGGCTCAGCTGCTCCAGCGCAGCCGCTGCTTGTGCTGCTGCCACACTGAACACGAGCTGTGTTGGACCTCAGCTCCAGGCTGGCGGCTTCCACATGGGAGCAGGACAAGGTGTCCATGAGGCCAGGTCCGATCTGGAAAGCCGGTGTTTGTCTCCATGCTCATGGAGCCGCTCCTCACGGATGGGGGTGTGGAGATCAGGGGGACCCAAGATACCCCCTGAAATTAGTGTCAGCTTCCTAATTGGTGCCAGCTTCCTAATTGGTGCCAAGCACTGTGCCTGCTCATGGTGTGACCAGGGCTGCCTCCTCCTCGCCTCAGTCCCCACTGGGGACCTGCATCCTCTGATGTCCTCAGAGACCCTCAGCACTGTTCGGAAAGCGCCGGTGCCAGGGGGCTGCCATACTCATCTGGTGATGCCAATGTGGGATCTGCCTCATCCTGCTCCAGCTCTGTGTATTTTCCAAGTTTGGATGGTCCCTGTTGCTCTGACACTGGTGCTGACCGAGGGGCACTCATTAATGAGAGCTGCAAAATCTCCTGTTGCCCTGTCACAGCTGACCTCCATGGGACGAAGGCCCTGCTGTGTCCCTAGCCTGGGTTTTTGGAGAGGGGCTGAGCCGTGCCCCCAGCCGGGCGTTCCATCCAAAGCACCTGCATGGCTTCATCCTCCCCGGGCTGTGGCTGGTTTCCCAGTGGGATACAGAGGTGGCAACCTGGAGGCACAACTCAAGAGGAGCATCTGTCTGGCTGCACGTCTCTGCCACCATTAGCACTTTGCAAATTGTTCTTCTGAGGAAAAGTCGATCTTCCTTGGTGGCACCTGGGATGAACCCAGGGCTGAGTGCTGTCCCCAGGATGGGATGAGAGGAATGGCTGCCCTGTCTGACACCCCTTTGCCAGCCCTGCAGGACCTTCAGCCCCACGTGGAGCCTGGACACACTTGCCGGATGCAGAGGATGCAGAGATGGAGTGACACGAAGCCTCAGCCAGGCACCACCTGGAAATGGCAATGGGATTTACAGCTGGAAAACATCATGCACCCCAAACGTGGAGCAAGGAAAGTCCTTCCCTGGTGGCTTGGGGACTGTCTCATGTCCCCAAGGTGATACTGGGCCGGCGGGGGGTGCAGAGGTGCCGGGACAGGGCTCCCCACAGGAAGCACAGCAGCAGCAGTGCGAGCCGGGACGGCGGCGTGGGTCCTGCGTCACCAGCGCAGGCCCATGGCACGGTGCCGAGGAAGTTTTGCAGCAGCATTAGAAAATGTTGACATGTTTTTTGAAACAATTTCAGATCTGATATCTGCGCCAGATTGAGTTTGTAACCAGCTTTATTGTTTAAGCCTGCTGGGATTTCATCAAAGGCGTCTGCTGTTTACCCAGAACCATTTCATTGGAGAAAACAGCAAACAGACCTGCATTTCTATCTGATTTCACTTTTTCCTTTTCCTCCTGAATTTAAGTGCTTGTGAAAAGCATGGCTGATAAGGCAGAGCAATGTGGATAAATCCCAAGGACTGGCTTGGCGGAGGCTCCACCAGCTGCTCCCAGTTTATTAATAGAGCGAAGGACCAGTTGTCGGGCTGCCCTGGCTGGTTTCGGGATCTCCATCCCTGCAGGTTGGGTTCTGGCTCCTTAGGATGCCAAAGGACAGGCAGAAGATCCACACAGGGCTTTTTTTACCACTTTAAGTGCGATTTAAGCTGTGAAGGAGCAGACGTCTGTCCCTCCCCAGGGAGCAGTGATCCAGGAGAGCGATGCACTCCATGACAAGCCAGGCCAAAGCCAGCGCAGCCCTGGGATGCAGAGAGAGATGAAAGAGATGCCTCCGAAAGGGGCCTGGCATAAACTGCATTAATGCTCCTTGCACCTTGGTCCCCTGGGCCACCTGCCCATTGCTGACCTCAGAAACACATCAGAGAGGAGGGTTGGGGGCTCAAAATGAAGCCCAGGAGGGTTTTACAAGGACATTTTACACAGTGCCTGTCTCTCTGCCCTGGGCAACCTTCCCACAGCTGCTTCCCGGGTGCTCCTCATGGTCACTCATTGCCAATATAATTTTCCCCTGGCATTTGGCATCTTCTCCACTTGGGAATGCTCATCCTTGTCCCTTCTGACTTTTGGGACAGGTGTACAATGGGCTGAGGCCGGTGAAATGCACATCACCACCTTTCCCCAGGCCCCTTCGGCTTCTCCCGGCCACCCTGGGGGCTGGCGCTTGCCGGACGGGTTGTGCCGGTGCCAGGCGCTCCCAGGACTTGTCTCTTCCATCGATCACACCTGCATGGTGACAATGTAATTTTTATCTCCGGTTGTTTATTTCTCAGACAGAACTACTTGTAAATTCCAAGAAGAATATATATCCCCATGCGTGACAGATCCAGCACATGGCGATTAATCTGCCCTCTTAAGACCTGAATGCAAAAGTGTCCCAATGTCACTCCTGGACGGGTGTCAAGCCCCAAGGCAGGACCCTGGGGACATGAAGGGACCTGGTGACAAAGCACGTCCTGGTCTAGGTCCTATTACCTATTGCACTTGCTATGGGCTTTGGTGGTCCCTGGCTGCTCTGGTTCTCCAGGCTCAAGCTCCAGCTCCTCTTTTTGGGAGGTTTATGCAAATAGAGCTCTTTTTTTGCCTGTATATTTTTTTTTTTAATTCCTTGCTGCTGCTGCTCTGCCGTGCCCCAGATAGCAGAAGTGCTGAGGACAGGCATTTGCATCGGGTCCTGCGGCACCCGCGTCCCGGCCGAGAAGAAAAAGGGATGCAGTGAGGGGATGCGCTGGGGAGAACAGGGCAGGGAGCAGAGGCTGAGGATGGAAGGATGAAGGTCCTTTAACGGCCAATAGCTCCACAGCGCACTAGTGAGGATGGGCACCAGTACCTGGCGGGCACTGGTGTGTCCCCATGGAGGGGCAGGATGGAGATTGGGGTGGCAATTTGGGCTCTGCAGCAGCCCGCGGCCCCGTCAGCAACACCCCCCGTGCCATAAAGCCGCTTATTTACAACCTCCTACTCGGGAGCATCTGGGAAGTGAAGCGCGTCATTTCCAGGGAGAGCAAAATGCTGCATATTTCAGTGTCTTTTGAATTTTTTAGGTTTCCCTGAACTGTGCTAATGGGTTGGCGGTGATGGGGGGGAGGCGAGGGCCCAGCCCAGCTCCCGGCCTGCCTTGCCGCTCTGCCGCGCGGCCATGACTGCATTGCCGCTCTTAAAATATTCAGTGCTGTTGGCCACGATTTCACAGCGGGTCAAAGCGCGCCGAGCCAGCAAGAAGGAGGGAAAAGTGTGACAACAAGATTAACCCCGGCCCGGCAGGTCCCCTCCGCACTCGACAGGCTGAGCACGATGCGCTGCGGCCTCCTCGTCCCAGGGGACAGGCAACGAGGCTGGGGGGAGCCACAGCACCCAAAATGCCCCCGGTTGCCTGCCTGCATCCATGGTGTCACCTCCAAAATGCTTGGGGTATCCCCATGTCTCAGGAGCGTTGCTGAGGGTCCTCAGCTCTTCTGCGCCTTGAGTTGTTGTGGTTTGCAGGCCTTGTGCAACCGTTGGTTTGTGCTAACGATGGAGCGGCAGATTCCGATGCAAAAGGGTGGTGCTGGGCACCAGTATGGATTTTGGACTGGGATTTGATAATCCTGCTCTTGGCAGGCTTGGCCTAGGCTTGAGCTGGCATTTTCTTCACTTTCCTTGGCGTCTCGGGCCTGTGCCATAACTTGGGAGCTCACCGGCAATGACAAAGCCCTCCTCTTTCCTGGGCAAATGTGGTGTTTCAGGAGATGCTGCAGCTGATGGGTGCTCTTCTGGGGTTTTAGGGATGCTGTGGTTGACCTACTGGGGCGTTCTTGGGGGTCAGGGTCAGCCCCCAGCACCCCACTGGACCCACAAAACCAAGAAACAGCTGGTGGCTCGAGGGCTCTGGCAAGGAGCCGCCAGTGTGATGACCCTCATCCATCCTGAAGTGACGGCACGGTCACTGCCCCGTTCCTGAGCACTCGGCCCCAAAACCTCACTCCTCACATGTACACGGGTGCGTCGGCATCTTTGCTGCGGGCAGGGGCCAGGTGGCCCCTCGAGCTGTCCCCAGGGGTGCCCTCCTGTACCCCACGCTGGCAGCGAGCCGGCCTCTTCTCCCTAATTCTGCTTGATCCCTGCTAATGTACCAGCAGATGTTCTTGTTATCCATTTAAATGTATAATCCTCACCCGGATTCCGCTAAGCCACTGGCCTCCCCGATACCTAGTGGCAGTGCGTTCCACAGGTTAATTGTGCATTTTTTAATTAACCACCCCACAGAGAGTGACCTGTGATTAAGGGATGTGAAGCCTCAGCGGCTGGGAAGAGTTGGCACCGCTTCTCCCTGAACAACAAACCCGGCTCTAAAAATTCCTGGTCTGTGGCTCTGATATGATGGGATGGGGCCGTGCCTGCACGGATGGGACCCCCTGTGCCCCGGGATGTCCCCCACTAAATGGGGAGAAACCATGTCCCCACTGGAGCTGCCTGGGCCCCAAATGGGAGGGCTGGGGAGGAGGAGCGAGGCAGAGCAGGAACAAATCACACGTTGTTTTTAGAAGGCATTTTTGAGTGAATGCTGAATAGAGTTTGGGAAAATTGCCTTAAAGGCCTGTTCTCTGCAGGGACGGAGCTTTTCATGGAGCATGAGTATTTTGAAACTTAATTGCACATTTGCACGGGCTAGTGTTTTTATTTCTCTCAGGTCTCCGAGGTGGTCTTTGAAGATTGCTGTCTCTCTGTAATGGCTTTCTTTATCTCAAATAAATTCTGCACACCTGCGAGGTGGAGCTGCTTGAAAGAAATGATGTCGAAATTGGCTCTCGATTTAATAAATCTGCAAATGGAGCGGGGATGCAGAGAGAAGAGGCGGCTGGTGGGGCTGGCAGTGCCTCCTCCCCACTCCCCGTCTCTCCCCTCCACATCAGCTCACTTTCACCTCACCAATGGGGGTCCAGATGCTGCCTTTTCCCCCCTCAGCACACCCAAGGGGACTCTCTGTGGTGCAGATCCCCTACCACCCACCGGGCTGTGTTTTACCCTGCCACAAAATCATCCAAAAATAGCAAAAGCTGTTGTGGGGTGAGCGTTGGGAGCCCTGCCATGTGCTGTGCCAGCTCGAGACGATGCTATGAGCCGAACACCAACTATCCCAAGGACCCTCCAATGCCATTTTCTTTCTTGGCCTCATATTTGGGGTTCGGAGCTGGGGGGACACACACACACGTTTAGCCTGCTCTCCATTTTGGAAGCAGAGCAAAGCACCTGAGAAACGCCTGTGGTGCACACAAATCCCCGGAGGCCAGGAGGAATGGGAGGCCGCCGGAGTACACAGACAGGTTAATGGCAGCCGCGGAGGCTGCGCAATTGGATTTCGCCTCCCCGTTTCTTCAGGAATCGGCGTCTTGCCCTTGCTCAGAAATTCGGCGGTCCCACTCCTCTCCCCAGGAGCCTCGGTGGCAGCAGGGCGACCTGTCCCCCGTGGAAAGCTCCTGGAAGGGCATTTAAAGCCTCCTGTGCAAACCCCGGCTGCGTGCGCTCGCTCGGCTGCAGGCGAACAAGGCGCCGGGTGCTGTTATTGCGTCTCTGGATTTTGTTCCACTCTGTTATTCGCCACGATTGAATTTGCTGCTGCGGAGGCAGAAGCCGGCCCAGCCGGAGCTCCCGCGTCGCCCTCGGGACTGTGACCTTGTCTCAGTGTCTCACTTAGTCCTCAACTGGGAAATTCGGTGCCGGTGCAGGAGCCGAGCTCTCGCTTTCCTCCCACTGAGCATCCCAGCACGATCTGGCTCCTTTTGCCTGAGCCAAATCCTCGCTCTGCTCCATTTTTAATCGTTGACCTTGTAATGCTTTCAGGGAAAGCCTCCTCCTTCCCAGCTCCCTCCTCTCTCTTTCTCCCCTGCTTGTGTCCCTCATCCTCGTCTCCCTGAGAAGCTGTCGAAGTTTCAATGCCAGGCACATCACCATGGTACCTGAACCCCTGGGCAGAGCAGAAATGCATGTGCCCGTTGTGCAAACCCTCCCCAAGATTTAGTCACGCTCGCCTGTCCTTGGTGGGAAGCGGCACTTGGTCTTCTTCCCTGCTTCTTTGGCTTATGAAAAAAACACCTTGGGTACTCCTGAAATGGCCATTTCTTGGCCCATTTTCCCTGTGCAGCGGCGGGGCCGGGAGCATCCCACCTTTCAGTGTGAACCCATGTGGTGGGACTAATGCCCTGCTCCCTGCTGCTGTCATTGCTGCCAGACTGGCCTCAGAACCACCCTTCATCACACCCTGGGCCCTTCATGGAGACACGGAGCTGTTCCCGGTGTTTAGGAAGTAGAGCAGTCAGGGGGGCAGAGCCCGGAAAGCAGCCGAAACCTCTCAGTATCGACGGCGGCGGCTCTTCCCCCCCGCCATCGCCTGTGCCCCTTGATTGAATTAGGGAGCTGTAACGCGTCTCCCTCCCGGCCGTGGTCCCCGCCGCGCCGGGCTCAGATGCTGAACTTGAGAGCCATAATTTAATAAGTCTGAGGCAGACAGTGTGCTCCGATAGCCGTCGGGATCGCTCGCCTCCTCTCCGCCCAGCCGCGCGCTGATTTAGGGTCCTAGGTGACAGCTGGGATTTTTGCCTGGGATTTTTAGTCTGCCAGGATATGTTTCTCTTTTCCCAAAGTGGGAAGCTCGTGGGGTGAGCCAGGAGCAGGGCTGTACGGGCTGCGGTCCTTTGTTAGGCTGGCCCTTCGTTTGGAGCGATGGGGAGCGGATGGACCCCACGTCCTTATTGCAGCAGCTGCTCTTGGGCTTCCTGGGGCACAACGAGTTAAAAGTTGCAATTAGTAAAGTGCTGACGATGGGAAGGTGGGAAGCGAGCAGCGCTAAATGAAACCTGAAAGGTTATTCCAATAAGCGGCAGCAGGGCTTCCAGCTGCGCTCGCTTTCCTGGGAGCTGAGGGACAAGGGATGGGATGAAGGGAAGAGCGAGAGATGCTGGGTGGGATGGGGGATGTCGCTCGAGGATGCTCAGGTGCCAGCAACGCCTGCTGCTCATGGGCACAGAGAAAATGAGAACATTTGGCAGGGGTTTCTTTCTAAGTGCCCCCAGAGGAAGGCCATTGGAGGCTGGCAGAAGCTTGGCACTCACTGGAGTGAAAAATATGGCAGGGGAATCAAAGCGGGCAGAGGACAAGGATGCTCACACCAGCACCAAGCTGGGAGCGTGGTGCTACAAACCCCATCGGCTCCTCCATGAGGGTCAAATCCTGCGGCTGTTCCAGCTCTGCACTGGTGCGACACCGTGGCGCTGTTACTGGACTCCAGTTGGTCTCCATGGGGAGCTGTGAACTCCCTGATGGCTCCAGTAGCCAGGGCAGAGCGAGATTTACCTGCACCGGTGGGAATGAGAGGCCCTGGAGAGCTCAAAGGGGATGCAGGTAGCAGTGAGGAGTGGTGAACCCCCCTGGCATTGGGGAACCGTGCACCACAGCCTGGGCTGGAGCCGCCACAGCAAAGGGCAATTATTTGTCTAATGAGAGGTTTGGCTAATGAAGAGCCCTGGGAACACTCGGGGAGTCAGTGGGCGCTGGGAGATGCTGCCCTGGCAGAGATGTAACAAAAACCCACATCTGGATCTCACAGCATTGCTCCAGAATGGAAACACAACATCCCCATCACTGCCATCCTCAGCTTTTAGGAGTCATGGGGGACACTGGGACACCCTGTCCCGTGCCAGAGGAGGGTTGGGATGCCATGGTGTCCCCCCCTCTCCCACCCTCTCCCCAGCCTGGTTTCCACGCAGGAGCATTTAAATGCCTTTTATGTTGTGACTCAAATGATGAAAGGCCTGAAAATGGGACTAACAAAGACGAGTTGTACTTCAGAATGAAAAAAAACCCATGAAAGCAGCAGATGCTGTCATAGGAATAAATTGTATCAACAGCGATCAGATGGGAAGTGAAAAGTCAGAACAGAGTCGCTCCCTCTTTTCCGTTTCCAGCGAAAATGGCTGGGTCCATGAATTTAGCCAGACCTGGGTAGGATGACAGGCTATGTTTGACAAAGCTTTTCAAAGCATCCAGGAGCCTCTGGAGAAGATGTAGCCACTTGGGCAGGGAAATTGAGCCCCTCAGTTTTAATGAGCATCTCAGTTGCCTTCCTTTATCCTTCTGCCAAGATCTTCCCTTTTGTTGTATTTCTCCCCTTTAAAAAACAGATTTCTGCGGTTTGTGATTTGTTTTAAGTTGGCAAAATGGGCGTTTAAGCAACGTGATGAGGCTGAGAGTAAAATGTCCATCAGAGATGCTCCTTTGGGTACGGGTTGTGCATTTTAGGAACAGCCCAGCTGAGCATCACCGAGCTGCATTCCCAAAAGCTGTGTCTGGTTGCCCCAGACCAGTTTGCACGGCCTACCCAGTCCCAGAAGGGCTCTGGCAAACTGGGAGGGGACGATAAGGACTCTTGCTCACTGCGCAGGGAGCAGGACGGCTTTTGGAGGCAGACGGCAGCGCTCAATGCGAACTCTTTATGCACACCATGAGCCAACGGGCACAGACTCCATGGCCATCCCGTATCCCCCTGCTTCTACCGACTCAGCAGCTCCAAAAAATGGGTGTCACTGCCTCCGCACGATGCCCCCAGCGCATCCCCCAGGCCTTCCCCAGTGCAGCTGGGTTGGATGCTCTCACTGCTTGACCATACCCAGCTTCTCCCTATCTCACAGTATTTCTCTGCAGTGGCAGCCCTAATGGGATTTTTCCTCCATTTTTTCTATGATTCTGTGATTGAATTTTGGGCTGTGAGCTCCAGCCCATCCATCCCCAGCAGGAACATCGACTCCTGGAGAGGCTTGGGTACCACCGGTGCAGAGATGGGCCCCTTCTAGCCTGTAATACACCTCTCTTTGGATGCAGCTGCAGGTTTTTCCCTAAATTTCTGGCTTATCCTCCTCATCCTGGAACAGTCCGTGGGGAGGGATTGGCAAGGGTCCGATGCCAAACTGGTCCATCCCATTGGCAGCACAGACGGACGCCGGCGTGGGCGGCTTCACGCCAACGTGTGTCTCGCACTCACCGTTATTACCTCGCGGAGAAGGGATTGTAACGGGATTTATAATGACTTACAGAGAGGCGGGTTCTGATTAGCTCAACGGGAAGCGATGGGAGTCACACGAGGGGCTTTGGCAGCCACTGGCGGGCGGGGGAGGGGCCACAAAAAAGAGGGGGG
>NW_010183348.1:9451-16887 GCF_000695765.1 Mesitornis unicolor
GGCAAGGCTCCAAAAACGGGGGGGTGAAGGAGCCTGGCCCCCCTGCATCCCCTCCCCGTGACGGCTGGGCCATGAGGGTTGTGCTGTGCATCAAACAGGCGCCCTGCCAGCTGTGGGGAAAGCAAGGACATGGCTTTGAGATTTTAATTGGCTCCTAAAGCAGCAGGAAATGGCCAGAGGCAGTGGAGTGGTGGGACTGCAAGGCCAATGTGGTCTCTTCCTCTCCTCCCTTCTACATTCTGGGAGGCTTTGGCAGCTCAGACAGCAGAGACGGCCCAGCCACAGCGAGCATCGCCTCAGTTTCCATACACCCTCCTCAGCCCATGCACACTTTTCCTTTCTTGCATGCAGAAACGGCATCCTCCTTCTCTACCAGTTACAAACCACCCAGATAATCCTCCCAGTTTGGGGCTGGGTCACAACCCCTTCCCTGTCCCCTCGTCTGCCCCAGGTACCACTTCTCAGCATCTTTCAGCATCTCCTGCATCCTCCGCAGCCCCTGCAGTGATTTACCATCTCCCCGTCTCCCCTTCCCGCTGCGACTGGATCATGCACGGGCTATAATTAATAGAAATTAGACTGTCGAGACCTTGCAGGCCCCATCCCGTAATTACTTGGCCTTGCTGCATTTGAGGCGCAGAGATCGGCAGCGAGCTCCCGAGCCACCGGTGATGGCAGCGCATCCCGTTCATGAGCTATTTTTATGAAGCTTTTAATGCAGGCCCTTGCGTGGTGCTGGGGGATGTGCAGCATCTCCACAAAGTCTGGTCCTGGGGGGATATTTTTGGGATGAAATGCCGGCATTGGAGCTAGACAAAGCAGGATGTGAGTGAAGTGCTGTGTCCCAACCATGTTCATTGCTCACACATTAATTCCTGGGTCAAAAAGGCTCCAAACAAGGGGATTTCAGGGGAAGCTGAGCAAGCAGTGAACCCCCACCATGGTCCTTAGTTCTCCCACATCCCCCCGCACCTTGAGAGCTGCACAGGAATGTAATGATGCCCAAAATCTAACTGAGCACACAGCATCTCTGCACCGGCTCATTAAACCTCCTAACGGCCTCGTGCGAGGGGCAGGGGAGCGGCAGAGCACAGCTATTCACACCGCTCCACTTTTATCACTCTGCTTTTTCACCAGCCAGGGAAAAAGTTCAGTGCAAAGCACAGGAGAGGCCTCTGAAAGGCGGCCACGCTCGCGACCCAGCGTGGCGGCGCACGTCTCTACCGGGAAATGGGGTTTTGCTGGCATTGGTGATGCTCGCTCAGCTGCTGACCCACAGGGATGCTCATTTGGAGGGCTTGTAGCATCACATGCCCACCCTGAGAGGAGACCGAGGGCCTGGGAAAGGTGCTGCTGTCCATTTTGGGTGCAGAAGAGAGACCCGAGGCTGCAGGCTGGGCTCCAAATGACGCCATTGCTTTTTATTTTTGGCGGGGGGAAGAAAAATGTGACAGAGCCGGTGGCTTTGATGCCTGCCTGTCAGTCTTCTTCCCCCCTGCTGCAGGCAGAATGATGTGAAGAAGGTACACGACGGGCTCCAATTTGCCCTCTTCGCCACCAAATGCAAGGACATGCAGTAAATCTGAAATGCAGAAAGCCCAAAAAGGGATGAAAGGGAGCCTGGGCGGCTCGCTGCGTAATTGGCTTGTGGATCTCAATGGCACAGGACACTGCTGGGGTCGGGACCTCAGCAGGATTACACGTTTCTGGAGCTAATACTCTGCCTATTAGCCACGCTAGCATAAAAACACCGCAGAGGGGCTCTGTTTCGGGCCAGCATCTGCTCCTTGCCCCATCCAGGTAAAGACCTGTCCTGGCTGGTGCTCCCAGCACATCCCTGGTTTTCTGCAGCCTCCGTTTTTTGCATCTCCTGTGGACGCGGGCTGGATGGCGGAGCAGCCGAGCGTGCACTGAGAGGCCGGGCAGCTGTCACTTTGCTCTTCCATCGCACATTTGCTCTCTTCTGGCTGTATTTCTGATCCTGAAGGATCTCTCCGTAGGTCCTGGCCAGCCGCTGGCAGGGAAATGAGCTGGTGAATCTGTTTTTCCTGCACCCGAGCTTGTTCAGCATCTGATACCGATCTGGTCGGTGCTCATCTGGGGTGGGTTTTGTCATTTCATCCGCAGTTGTTTGGCTGTGAAGCACTTCCTCGGCTGTTCTTACAAAGCACACCGTCATTATTACTACTGTGAATGAGCTACTTTGCATTTCTGTGAATGGGAAGGGAAACTTGTCACCTCGGGACAAAAAGGGAGTGGAAGTATCTGATGATCCCCTGAGAGCCTCAGACAATTCACTAAGCTCAAGTCATCCTCCTCTATTTCTCTCTCCTCGGGGGCAACTGGAATTATCAGTCCCTTCACAAGGACCTCAAAATGTCTCTGTCCTTTGCCAATTCCTTTCTCAGCTGCTGGCGAATCCCACCAGAGCCCTGTCCTGTGCTGGGAACCAGTAGAGGATGCTTGGTGCCTGCTGGGGCCAGGATGGCAGCGCTGGTGAAGGTGAAGCCCCTGGCCATGCCTGAAATCCTGCAGTATCCATGCACACCATGCTTGGGGTGTCCCCTGGGCCACCCTGTCCTCTCCTGGAGGAGATGGAGCATCGTGGTGTCCATCGGCACCTTCACCCGTGGCAGGACCCAAGCACTCAACTCCTCAGTCTGTGAAGCCAGATGTGCTGTTTCCCTCGGGCACGCTGCTGCTCCGGGAAGGTCCCGGTGTCTTTGGAGACATTGGTCCATCATGTGCAATAGGACAAGATGCAGGGGTGCAATAAACCCTCCAGGAGCAGGGAAAGGAGAGACAGGAAAAGAAAATGAGCTCTTCTCCCTGGGATCCAGTGATAGGACACGTGAGAATGGCTCAAAGCTGTGTCAGGGGAGGTTTTGATCAGACATTAGGAAGTAAAGAGATACCGGGACAAATGCTGGAGCAGAGGTGGTAAATCCCCCAAGCCTGTCAGTGTTCAAGAGCATTTTGGATGATGTCCTTAATAACATGCTGTAACTTTTGATCAACCCAGAAGTGGTCAGGCAGTTGGAGTAGATGATCATTGTAGGTCCCTTCCTACTGAAAATATTATTCCATTCCATTCCATTCCATTCCATTCCATTGGACTGTCATGGATTATACAGTTATTCTATCACACAATGACTCTCCTCTCCTCTCCTCTCCTCTCCTCTCCTCTCCTCTCCTTCTGACCCCATGCAAGCAGCAGCCTCTGATCCAGACACTCTTCTCCCAAATGCTGGCTTTTAGGCTCTGCCCCGAGGTCCCGGGTTTGTGCCCCGTACCCACAGGACCGGTGGCATCCGACCACAGCCGTACTCCAAGGGCATCGCTGCAGTGGAAGCCACACTGCAAACTGGGATGAACCGGTGCAGATTACACAGGGAAAACACACTACACTCCCTCTGTTTCTGCAGCGCTAGTCCTGAAACAAGCATTTAAATTAAACAAGTTTCTGTAGCTGAGTTTCCAGTCCCACAGCCACTTCCACTGTTGGCCTCTTTTTTGGTTTTTTTCCCCCCTCTTTTCTTTCGTTGGAGCAGCGGGAGGAGGAGACGCAGACACCGAGAGGAGTGCTAATTAAACAGGGACTTCCACATTAGGGTACAAATCCTCTGGACCAGCACAAACACTGCCAATTTCTGCATTCATTTATTATTTTTTGCAGCACAATTGTAATTTCCAGTGGTGCCTCCAGCACCGGGAGAGAGTTCAGGGGCTGCTCTCGGAGAGGATTAGCGCGCTGGAAGCATTATTGCTTTCCTTCGCTGTGAATTCAGGAGTGATTCCCTGATGGCTGCACTCTATATAGAAGTGAATCGGTGCTAATTTGTTTTTGAGGATCACACATCCACCAACATGTGAAAGACAATCCTGCCTCTCCATGTATATTTCGAGTCAGCACTACAGCAAACAACGGAAAATAAGCAAGCAAAGGGAGCCAGACCTCCCTCGCCCGGAAATCAGAGCTGAAAAAGGACGGACTTTCTGGTTTTTTGGATGCTTGTGTGAGCTGGGGCCACATCTTCTCAGGGTTGGTTTGGGTTTTGGCCATGGGCAGCGGGGGCTTGAGCATCCCTCGTGTGGAAACCTTCAGGGGCGCTGCATCGGACAAGATGTCAAAGGGACCGAACATAAAAGGCTTCCTTTTTTCTTCCCCCCCCCCAACTTTTAAATCATCCTTGACTTTAACAGCAAGAGTGGAATAAATTAACGAATCGAATCTGTAACGAAGGAGGGGCCGGGCACCTGGTGGGAGAGCGGCCGCCCATGGCTGCTCTCTCTTTATTTGTGTGATTCAGAGGGACGCAGCCCGTGGGGAGATATCAGAGCGGGCTGAAATGGAAGACAAAGCTATTGTTTCAAACAGAGTTATTGATTTTTACATTATTACACTATGAAATTTATGGGCTGGTTTCAAACTGCAATAGGAGTTAATGACCATCATCCAGAAACTTCCAGGTGACCTTGGCTTTGACTTTGGCAGAGGAAGGTGAATATCTCCAGAAAACGGGTCAGCAAATGGAAAATGAACCTGCTGTGTCCTAAAGGACTGGATTTTGAGGTGCTGCTGAGCCCAGGTCCCTGAGCTTTAGCTCACAGCAAACTCTGAGCTGGCTGAGAGCAGTGACAGAGGGGGAACATTGGACCTTCTCAGCTCCAGATGCACAAGGAGGATTTGCTTTTTAACACCAGGGCTGCCAAACTGGGGTCACGAGTGAGTCCAGTTAACAGGAGATACTGGTTTGTAGGGGCTATAGTTTTCCCCAGGCTAAAGCCTTTTCCTGGCTTTTCTTTAAAAGGTGCCTCCCGATGTATCTTTTGGCACCAGCCTCTTCCCAAAGCTTTCCTTAGCAATATTCCTTCCAAATTTCCTTGCATTTTCTTCCTCCGGGGACGGGTTTTCCACTTGGCCAGCAAAGAAATGTGATTTCCAGCTGCGGGAGGAGGGTTTTTTCCTTGTGGTACCTTCTGCCTGCAACATCCCTGACGCTGCGCCCTGAGCTGAAGTCGTGTGAAGCCAGTAGCCTCCACGCTCATCTTCTGCCTCGGAGGTCATAATTGCCATTAAATCACAGCTTGCCTAACCAAATTATGCAAAACCGAAATGATCTCCAATGATTTTTATGTTGCTGAAACGTTGCAGAACTGCCGGGGTGATGACTGGGGGATTGGGAGCAGCTGTCACTCCATCAGAAACCGTAACTCCAAACAGCTGGGATCTGTCAGTTATTTATGACACCGCTGGCAAAAAAAAGAAAGAAAAGTTAAAAAAAAGTAAGAAATGATGAAGGTGGATGGGTGGTTGCCTCTCTCTGATGGAGAGGCAGTGCAAGCAAAGCCCCGTGCTGGGAGATGCAGTCAATGGTACGGGAAGCAAAGCCAGAGAGGATGTGGGACCGCAGGGCAAGCTGATGCTCATTGAGGAATTCAGTCTTTGTGACAGGATGGGCTTGTTTATTTGATCCTCTGTGTTGCAAAAAAAGAAGAGGAAAAATCCCTACTAAGCACGGGTCTGCCACCGCTTTGTCAAACTGCCCCAGATCTGAAGTTTGGCTTTTGGCTTGCGCCCAGTCGCTGTCGCTGCTCTGGCTTTGCCTTTCATCGTCCTTCACTCGGCAGAGGAAATTGTGAACGTTTGAGGCTCCTTTTTCTCCCAAACCCACAGTTTCTCTCTGTGGCGGTGCGAATATCCCACTCCGAGCTCGTTCCCAAGTTTCAAAGTGTATTTTCCCCCAGGGGTCGTAGCAGTGTCTGTGTGCCCCAGTTCGCTCAGGGCCAATTTAGAAACCATCCTTTGATAGATCCAGGGTGTGAACAGGGCAGGAAAATCTCCCTCTGGTGCTCATTGACAGTGAGGTGGTGGTGTTACCCCAGGGGGATTTTGGCTTTGGAAGAGGGAGAAGTGATGAGCGAGTCTCTGCCTTTTTGATAATCCCGGCTGCAAGCAGGAGCCAGATGCTTTGTCCCCACTTGTAGCTCGCTCTGGTTAAGTATTATTATTTATATTATGGAGTAGCTATACATAGTGTTTTATGGCAGGAAAGATACATAAATCAGCAACCAGAAGACGAGGGCTTTGCTCTAAAGAGCTTATAAATCTAACAGCTTGAGCAGCACCGGTAATGGACACAGTAAGCAGGCAGTCAAGTTGCATGTAGACACGAGCTAAGATGGGTCCCCCCAAAACAGATGGCGGTTTAGGAGAGATTTGGAAGAGAAGCAACCTGCTCCATCCTCCAGACCAGATCCTGATGGAGAATTAGAGGGGTTGTGACCCACATAGCGTGTGTGGGTGGAGAGGAGAAAAGCAGCTCCCCGAGAGGGACTGGGCAGGGGCCGGCAGGGGCTCGTCGCAGGGCCGACTTTTGGGGGCCCTGGGGCCGAAGCGCCCGTTCTTGCCCTAAACGATTTCTTCCCCTCAGCGCTGAGAATCCTTATGAAAATAAGCAGCATCACATCTTCTTAAATAAACCAAGGCTCTGCCTTGTGCCAAGATACAGGAAAGCGTTAAAAGCCTTAAAAATGGAAGAAAACCGCGGGCGCGGGTACACCCTGCTCCCTGCCCGCGCAGCAAGGCCAGCGTCCCTGCGGCGGGGGCAGAGCAGAGCTCCGACCCTTCGAACCTTCCCCCCCCATCATCCTGGGTATAAAACCAGCTTTTTTTTTTTTAAATTTATGTCTTCCTGCACTGGCACCAGCCCGGGAGGGACCCGGTCTGCGTCTGGCCAAGGACGCCGGCTCCGGGCGTCTGTGTTCTCCCGGCCGCTTGCAGCTCTCGCACAAATTGAGGCTTCACGCTAAATGCATTACGCTGTATAACAATTAATCCCGCACTACATATAGAAAGTCCTTACTCATCAATAATGCATGCGGGAGGAGTGATTTTCACTCTCGGTAATAAGGCTAAGACAATGGAAACAAGCAGGTAATGGAGAACATTTATAACGATGTTAATCTAATAATGAGTCTAATGCTGCTAAAAGTAAGACTGCGAACTGGACGCATCCAAAGATAAATTATTTCAAGCATTCATTAACCGCTGCCTAATTAATGCCCAATTAGAGAGATGCTACATGGGAAATGGCTTGGACAGTCGGATGAATTCATTCCAATCATCGAACCCTCAGTCAAAAGCAGGCGGCGGCAGAAGGACACGGCGAGCGTAGCCGGGGTGACACAGCGCATCGGTGGGAGAAAGCCAGGAGATGAACACCCGCTCGCTGGCTTTATCCGTGTCAGCAGGGCTTTGGGTTTATTCACTTCCCTGTCAGGTTTCTGTAGGATTTTTTTCCATTCCGCTTTTGAAGCTCTCCCTCCCTGGCGAGCTCAGACACGCGCGCTGGTGACCCTTCATCTGCCTCCTGACCTTTACAAGATGAAGCCGAAAGGGCTGCGTTGAATAAGGAGTTCAGAAAGTTCAGCAG
>NW_010183348.1:17015-17542 GCF_000695765.1 Mesitornis unicolor
GCATCCTGCCCCCATGCCCCCAGCCTCTGTTTCTCAGGGATCTCACTCCTACATCTGAGCCATGACCGAGCCCAGGGCATCCCAGGGCAGCTTCACGCAGCATCAGGCAATCAGGAGGTTTTATGGGCTTGGAGGGAAAGCGGCCTTGATGAGACCATGAGCCTTGAGTGCATCCTCTGGGGCATCCATATGTTTCCTCTCACCGAGCCCTGCCCATTTAATTATTTTTTCTAAGCATCCATCCTTCTGTTTTGCCATTCTCCTTACCCCCCGTGTTAGAAAGACATCCCTGCCTTTTCTTCCTATCATCGTCCTCTTGGAAAGCCGAGAACCAGTAGCACCCCTACCACCATCCACAGCTACAGGAGTCACATCTCCCTCTCCGTGGGAACTCCAGCCATTAACTCACCGACACCCGTTAATTAACGAGATGGATTTGGCTCCCTCTGACCCATCCCTCTGGAGCTATCCCTGCAGGCTGGGAGCCGTCAGACCCTGCGCTCCCTTTCAGCAGGGGCCCCTCCCCT
>NW_010183348.1:17685-36678 GCF_000695765.1 Mesitornis unicolor
GCGCATAAAACCGTTGTTTGGAAGCAATATGTAATCTTCCAACCTGCTGCTTATAGCTGGGAGATGGTTTATTGATTCAGCCCCTTGTGATTTGGTATTTGCAATAACAGACTCCGCATGGGGGAGATCGTCACGGCACTTGTGCCTAGCAGGATTTCACTAATAAACATAAGACCTACAGAAGGCTTCGTACTTCAGTGTCACTGAGGTAGGACGGGGAACATGAAGCCATCTCACCATGGCGAAGCACATCTGTGGGTACAAAAATCCCAGCAGAACGTATGTGCGAGCATAGTTTTATCTTTACCATCATTATCTGGCGCTCGGATAATTGCGATATCTGCAGGATACCGCTGTTTCCCGGGCTGCGCTTGCATGGCGCGTTACAGCCAGGGCTCCTGTTTTTGGCAAGGAGCGATGCCGCCACCAGCACAGCCCCTCTCCCATCACAAAGGCACGGCATCCAAGCCAAAACAGTGACTTGGAGAGCATTCCTTTTCCTACACAACCGTAGGAGTTGTCACAAATTAAACATTCTCGACTTACGGCCCCGTTCTGGCAGTGGCGCAGGAATGAGCCATCCCTCCTGGTAACCAGTGCTCAATTTCTGAAGGGCAACACCTGGAAGAAGTCCTCCCTCCTCAGCACAGCCAAGCTTGGTCCAACGCTTTGACTAGCGATGCTATGTTTTTTTTCCCCATTAACGGTCCAGTCAGAGATGACTGCCTCTTACTGGTGATTTATGGAGAGGCTGAGTAACCCAGTTTATCTAAAAATGTGACAAGTTTGCATCGAAAGGCTGGGTCCAGATGGACAGGTCACCTGCTGTTAAATATACAGCAATAGATCTCCGTACCAGGCAAAAGGCAACGCCAACCATGGAGTTACATTTCAAACACAATTAATAAGAAAACGGGGAGGGTTTTTTATGCCTCCCACTTACATTCAGCTGTAGGCACCGAAAAGAGGGACTGGAAAAGCCCAAGGGCTCCAGGCTCATGGACGAGCTGGTGATAACGACGTGGAGTAATTAGAGATGAACTCCACTTCTCCTCTCGTTTTTCAGATTGTTACAAGGCGAGGGCTCGTGGGCAGGATGGCACCGGCAGCTGTACGCCGCTCCGATGGTACTCCCTTCCCCTGCAAAGTCCAGAGGCGGAATTCGTTAGACATGAGCAAATTTTGCGTGTAAGAGGCAAAAGCCAAATCTAGGAGGAAAACCCGAATAAGAAATGACAAGTCTGGTGCAGCGACTCTGAAAAGCCGCGCGGCGCGGGAGGAATAGCCTGAAAGCGAGCCTGGTGCGAGGAGAGGGAGCGAGACGGGGACGGGGCGGCAAAAGCAGCATTCGGAGCTGAGCAGAGGGAGGGGATGATTATTGCCTTCCTCATCACTTCTCTACAGTGAGAAAGCCCCGGTCACAAGCACATACTGTAGCATTAGAGGCTGCAATATGCTTTGCCACAGGACACCCATTTAAAAAATATGTCTGAGCAGCCCACTTCCAAACAGGGTTTTCAGCTCAGCCCTTTCCGCCAACTGCCAACAACATATTTTCCCTGTAAATCACTCGCTTTGCGGGGTGGATGGTGGTGTCTAACAACTGTAGTGAAAAGAGATGGCGGGGACGGGTCAGCGCCTTTGGGGGAGCTGGGCGCGCTGCACAGATGCACACGTGTAATTTGAGGTGATTTGCTGGGAATTACTAAAGCTCCGTAGCTTTTCCTCTCCGATATAGGTGATTTAAGAGATGTGTTACAGGAGGGGTGGACACCAAGGAGGGTTTGCGTCTCCTCAGTTTGGTCTCACACCTTTGTACAACCGCGTTTCTCGCAGGCGAGGGGGCTTTGCTGCTACCAGATTTTCACCGAGGAGGTTGCTCCTGCCCGTTTTTTGGGAGCACGGCTGCCTGTTGCAGGCAGGGAGTAACTCCATACATCACGGTTAAACTGCCGTGGGTGCTGAGCCCACTCATCACAGCCACGTGGGTAATTCATGAGTAGAGAGGAGGGCTGAGCTAATTGCGGACGTTTTTCACCCGGAATCGTCCCCGCAGCAGCGATGGGTGGGCGGGGAGGGGGGGTGCCCAAGGCCCCGCTTGACGCCGCTCTCCCCTCTCTCTGCACAGGGGGGTTTGCGGAGCTGCTGCTGGTGCTGCTGGGGCTGAAGGTGCCCGGCGTCCTGGGCTGCCCCACCGACTGCGTCTGCTACCCCTCCCCGATGACCGTCAGCTGCCAGGCCCACAACTTTGTCACCATCCCCGCCGGCATCCCCGAGGACAGCGAGAGGATCTTCCTCCAGAACAACCAGATCACCTTGCTGCTGCGGGGCCACTTCAGCCCCTCCATGGTCACCCTCTGGATCTACTCCAACAACATCACCTTCATCGACCCCAACACCTTCGACGGGTTCGTTAACCTGGAAGAGTTGGACCTGGGGGACAACCGCTACTTAAGGGCTTTGGCTGCAGACACTTTCCAAGGGCTGGTGAAACTCCACGCTTTGTACCTGTACAAGTGCGGGCTGAGCTCCCTCCCCAGTGGGATATTCGGTGGCCTCCACAACCTGCAATACCTTTACCTGCAAGACAACCACATCGAGTTCCTTCAGGATGATATTTTTGTTGACTTGGTTAACCTCAGCCATCTTTTTCTCCATGGAAACAAGCTCTGGAGCCTCCATCAGAACACATTCAGGGGACTAATAAACCTGGACCGGCTGCTCATCCATCAAAATCAGCTGCAGTGGATTCACAGGCGGGCTTTTCACGACCTCCGCAGATTGACCACCCTGTTCCTGTTCAACAAAGGGGGACTGCCTGGCCCACCTGGGAGCCCTGGAGTTCCTGCGGCTGAACGGGAACCCCTGGAGCTGCGACTGCAAGGCCCGCTCACTCTGGGAATGGCTGCACAGGTTCAGAGGCTCCAGCTCCAGCGTCATCTGCGAGTCCCCAGAGCTGATGCACGGCAAGGACCTCAAGGTGCTAAGAGCGGAAGATTTTAGGAACTGTTCGGGGTCCGAGTCGCTCCATCAGATGAAAACACACACTTTCTCCACAGCGGACAGAGGAGCCTCCAAAACCCACCACCCTCACCACTCCTCCAAGGAGAAGGGCAAGGAGAGAGGGGCTGAGAACGGGTTGCACAGCAGCCAACCCGCCGCTCCCCCCGGCTCCCGCCCGGGCTATCGCAAACCCGGCAAGAACTGCACCAGCCACAAAAGCCGCAATCGAACCTCCAAACCGGGATCCTTGGGGCCGCGGAAAAACGGGCAGGAGGTCCCAGACTATGTGCCTGATTATCAGCACAAATTCAGTTTCGGGGCGATGCCGACGCTCTCCCCTAAACGCAAGGGTAAGTGCACCCGGCGGACCCCCATCCGCCCCCCCAGCGGGGTCCAGCAGGCCGCTGGCTGCTCGGGGCTCAGGGCATCACTCCTGGTGTTTATGGTGGTGTTGGCGGCTGTCATACGCTGAGCTGCGGCCGCGGATGGAGCGGAGCTGCACTGCCACCGATCTACAAAGGACCAGAGTTTCTTTTCTTCTTCTATTTTTTCCTACGTGGCGAGCGTTGGCCTGGCCAAGGGACGAACGTTGTCTCGGCTTCTGACGGTCTCTCCGTGCCTGGACTGTGCCGAACGCAGCAGGAGCGGATTAAAAAGGCATTATCACACCTTGTCACAAACAGCCTAAACGAGCACGTACAACAACAAAAATAAGCCAACCTTACAAAAAAAACCCCCCAGATTACAGGGACAGCAGCCAATTTGTCGGTGACGACAAGCGGACAAACGGACTGTATCTGTGCTCTTGTGAAATCCCGTTCGTTTGAGAGCGCTCTGAGCGACCCCTCCAATTACCGACAGGAACATAATTGCTGTAAAAACCATCACCGATTAAGCCTACACTGTTTCTCTGATGCCGATGTAAGAAGGACATTGGTTCTCCCATGTCTTAGCCCTTTTGGCTCCAAACCCAGAGGCCCACGTTGGCTGGGAATCTCTTCGAAGACAATCTCAAACCCCTGAATATCTCAGGCATTACAGCAGAACAGGGCTTGCCCGCTGGGCTTGGAGTAGCCAACAACCAAAGGAAAGACTGATTAAAGGTGGAATTAAACAAAAAAACCCGACAAACCCAACACTTAAAGAGATGAGACACCCGCAGGAGGTGCATTTTTTTGTAACCATGTTCACACAGCTGAAAAAAACCAACCAACCCCAACAAATGCACAGGCTCCCCCTTTCCCCTCAATTATCCATATGTATGTCTTATAATGTTTATAAACTATACGGAAACTATATCTTCAGAACTAAGGATTGTATTGGTGAATTTATAGCAGACCAGTATATGATTTTGGTTTTGTTTTGTTTTGTTTTTTTTTCCTCAAGAACACAAACCGGCAGCAGTGCCTACAGATGCTGAAAGCCATCGGGCGGGCTCAGTACGCGCGGGGGAACCACGGCGGACCAATGTTCTCAGCAGTTCAGAGCACCAAACTTTGGGAGGGATGGGGTGGGGTGGGGTGGGGTCGCGTGCAATGCAGCAGAGAGAGCCAAAACTCACCCTTACATCCTAATCTGTAACCGGTGGGAGGGGAAGAGAGACATTCATTAGTCCAAATAAATAGAGCCATAGAGCTCTGTCTCCGGAGAGCGCTGCGAGGCCCCAGGGCGGAGAGGGGCTATTTTGCTGGGGCTGGAGGCAGAGAGGAGCTTCCCAGGCGTGTTGGTGGCGTGAGGACCTTTATAGCTGGACTAAGGTTTTCACCGGGGCAGCCAGGAGCAGCTCCCAGGCTGCAGAGGTGCCTGGCAGCCTCAGGGGAGGTTTGGTGTCCTCAAAGGACCAGGTTGTGACACGGGAGGAGTCAGAGAAGTGGGAAACCACAGCTCGCGGGGGACCAGCGAGAGGCGCAGGGTTTTCTGGTCCACCCTAGGAGAGAAAAAGAAATGGTCCAAGAAGGGGGTTGTGTAAGATGGAGGAGAGGGAGCACATCCGCTCGTTCCCCTCATCCTGAATTGAACCCCACGGCGGAGCAAGGCGTTTGCCGGGCAGGGGCATGGCCGAGCCGGTGGCAGGCACGGCAAGCGCGCACGGGAGGTGTCGCCCAAATTTCGCAGTCGGTGTGAATTCCCTGTCAGCGCGGATGTGCGAGACCAAACAGACACTGAAGTTACCGAAACGAGGGAAATAAAAGTGATCTTGGACAAGAAAAGGCTGCTGTTCATTTCATAATGGTAATCAGAGGCGGCACGGTTCTCGCCCATAGCCCAAAGGCGAGGGCTTGTGCTCGTGTTTCCCATCAGCCACACCATGAGCCTCAGGAGGAGCGGGCCAGGTCGGGAAATCCGCTCTCCCAATTGCTTTGGGGATGGGGAGAGGGTATTTGTGCAGCGGCAGATACCCTGGCGGTATCTGGAAATGGAAAGGAAAACTCCCAAGCCAAGAATAAAAGAAGGAAAATCCCTGATGCTCTTATATTTAAGAGCAGTTGGGTGCTGGGAGTGGGCACAGCCACTTCTGTCCATCTCACAAGCTTGGATGCTTCATGTCTGAATTCCCTTCCTGGGGAACAGCAAGGGTAACTGTGGCAGGAGGAAGGAAGAGATCACTTCATCAACCCCCCCCTTCCAGCTCCTTCCCAAACTTTTCTGTCTACAGGGCTCTCAAGCTCCACTAAAGGGATGTCCAATGCAGCCAGAACAAATAATCCATGATCCGAAATAGCTCCCTCACGTCCTACTCTCTATAACCAATAGCAACTGAATGAGCCTGGCACTGTCCCTTAGAAGTGGGGAATGTTGTTATGTTGGTTATTTCGTTTCATACTCTGGAAATCAAAGCTCTCCGTGGGAGAATGAAGAAGAGAAGCACTTTATTAATTTTTTTTTAAGTCTGTGTGTAAGTCCCGTAATACAGGAGCGAAATGTCAGCGCAGGAGATGCTAATGTTTTATAAATGATTTGGGTGCAGCCGGCACGATGGATAGGCTTTGAGATGAATTATATTAGAAGAGACTACGCCTGGCTCAAAACCATAATTGTATTTTTAGTATCTTTTCCTTTAACATGTAGGAAAAATAAAGGCAACTCCACGGTGTATTACAAGCCTTGTCAATCAAGCACTCTAACTCCTAGCAATAAAGCTGCTGTTTAAAAACCAGAAGGGAGACATGATACACTGCTAAATAGGAGGTGTCACTTGACATGGACTATAGGTTTCTGATGTTCCTCCTCCCTTCCCCTTGGCTGCCATCCCTCCTCGTGCCCATCCTTCCCCCACGACCAGAGCTCTTTGAGGATAAACTAAATTTTTATGGCATGCTCTGACACTCAGCCTCAATAACGAACGTCCCATCTGCGTGGTTCAGCTCTACCGTGGCCCCTGGTTCACTCTCGCATGTTTTTTTCCCCCAATCCCTTCACGCGAGCACGTCTTCATGCATTTTGAATGTTGCTGTGAGGGCTGGCATAAATCCCCTATTTTTTCCGAAGCAGCGCTCCCACAACCGCAACGCAAGCATCTCTCCAGTCGAGCGGACGCAGGTAGAACCACGACTTGCCAGAACTTGTCTGCCTCAGGCTGGAGAAATTGGGGGATTAATTAGAATCACTCTCAGACACCAAAGTTTGACAGGGAGGTCCCTGGGGTGAAGCGCTGAACCCCAGGGGTGGTGGTCAACAGCACGGCCCCTTTGAAGCGATGCTGGGCCGCAGTCCACGAGCTCGCATTTGGACAGGCTGGATTGATGTTCCTGTCATTGATCCAAGGCCGATGAGATGAGATTCAACAAGGTTTTCACTCCTCCTGACTTGTCCAGTTCTGGGCCCCTCAGTTCAAGAAGGACAGGAACTGCTGGAGAGAGCCCAGCGTAGGGCTACAAAGATGATCAAGGGAGTGGAGCATCTCCCTTCTGAGGAGCGGCTGAGGGAGCTGGGGCTCTTTAGTTTGCAGAAGAGGAGACTGAGGGGAGACCTCATTCATGGTTATAAATATTTCAAGGGTGAGTGTCACGAGGATGGAGCCAGGCTCTTCTCGGTGACAAACAATGACAGGACAAGGGGTAACGGACACAAACTGGAACACAGGAGGTTCCACTTCAATTGGAGAAGAAACTTCTTCTCAGTGAGGGTGACAGAGCCCTGGCCCAGGCTGCCCAGAGAGGTTGTGGAGTCTCCTTCTCTGCAGACATTCAAAACCCGCCTGGACGCCTTCCTGTGTAACCTCATCTGGGTGTTCCTGCTCCGGCAGGGGGATTGGACTGGATGAGCTTTGGAGGTCCCTTCCAATCCCTGACGTTCTGGGATTCTGTGCATCTGGGTAGAGCTCTCTGGTTTGCGTTCTTGGGTTTTTTCAGCAATGCTCCCAGCATGGAAGTTGGGGCATAGGGGTATGGTTTTTAATCCAAGTGAAGTCAGAAGATAACGCACTTGGTGGCAGTCAGACTAAGGGGTTTCTCGCCCCAACCCCACATGCTCTCCTCCCCAAGAAGGCAGATTCAACAGAGCGATCATCTAGTCCTGATTGCTAGAGTTCTGATGTGAAATGGAGCCACAAGGAAGAAAATAAAGCATGCAAGAAAGGGAAGAAAATAACCAAGACAAATGCCCAGGAAGATGGTTATCATCAGCAAGTACCACAAATCCTCATGAGATGGAAAAACAGGAGCAAACCTGGGCTGGATTCTGGGCCTTCCCTGCCTGAAAACCCAGGGCAGCTCTAGAACTTTCAAGCGATCTAGAACTTTGTGTGTGACCTAGAACTTGCTCTAGAACCAGACAGTGATCTAGAACCCAATCTGGAACCACCTCCCTACCAAGCCTGGCAACTCCAGAACCCGTCCCTGCTCTAGAAGCAGCTGCATCAACACCACCCTCACTCTACAAACACCAACCCCTGGAACCCAGCCTCTGGAAGGGACCTGGACTCCAAGGCCAACCCCAGCTCTAGGGCCCTATCCAACTGCACGAGGTTCAACAAGGCTCAGTGCTGGGTCCTGCACTTGGGTCACAACAACCCCGTGCAGCGCTACAGGCTTGGGGATGAGTGGCTGGAGAGCAGCCTGGAGGAAAAAGACCTGGGGGTGTTAGTCGAATATGAGCCATCAGTGTGCTCAAGTGGCCAAGAAGGCCAAGAGCATCCTGACTTGTATCAGAAATAGTGTGGCCAGCAGGTCTAGACAATGCAGTTGTCCCCCTGTACTTGGCACTGGTGAGGTTGCACCTACAATGCTGTGTGCAGTTTCGGGCCCCTCACCACAAGAAGGGCATTGAGGGGCTGGAGCGTGGCCCGAGGAGGGCAATGGAGCTGAGGAGGGGTCTGGAGCACCCAAAATGATGGGGAGCGGCTGAGGGAACAGGGGGATTCAGCCTGGAGAAGAGGAGGTGAGGGGAGACTTTATCGCTCTCTGCTGAAAGGATGGTGTAGGAAGGTGGGTGCCACTCTCTTCTCCTTGGTGAGAAGTGATGTGATGAGAGGAAATGGCCTCAGGTTGTGCCAGGGGAGGTTTAGATTAGAAATTAATAAGAATTTATTCGCCAAAAGGGTTGCCAAGCACTGGAAGGGGCTGCCCAGGGTGGTGGAGTCGCTCCGTTTGCTCTCCCCGGAGTGCAGACAGGGCTGCCCATTGCCAACGTGGTTGGATGCTGCCGATGGCTCCCATGTTGGCTGCGAGCTCTCCCATGGGAACCATCCCTGGAGCATTTATTTGCTATTGGTTTCCTCTTCCTTCAGCACTCTCTGCTCTGCCTTCCCCCTCTTTACATCAGTGAGCTTTAATGCTCTAACATTGGGCTGCTCATGCAAATCCTTTCCATTAAAAAAAAAATAAATAAAGTGCCAGAGAACCCAGAAGAGACCCCAGACTGCGCCTCTGGAAGCTCGCCCCCGGCGGCAGAATCCCGTTTCCTGAGTCGGAGCCAATTTTCTCTCCATTGTGCCACTTTTCCACAGTTTCATCCTGTAATTGCTAATACGGAGCTTTTCATACGCGCTTTGAAAACACAAACCGTACGACGCTGCATCGCTTTCATCCTCCCAGGCAGGATGAAAAACCAAACACCTCTCAGATAGCGAGAATAAATTTTTAGTTTATCAGCCTCAACCAAGACCGCGAGTCCGCAGTTCCTCCTGTGTTCCCCATCGCTTCCCTGACAACATTTGTGCCCCCCCAGCACCAGTTCCAAATTACTTCCTTTGTCTCAGGAAGCTGCTGTGCTGCACACCCCCCCCTCACCAGAGGGAAAGGGCAGAACAAAAGCATCGCTTCGCATTTCTCGCAAGCTAAATAACACTTTTTTTTGTGGTCTTTCAAGTTCACCCTCCCCTAATCCTCTGTTTCCCTGCCTTAGCTTCAACTACACCCCCAGGAACGCTTCCCAAGATCCCATTCTCCAGTGCATGACCAAGAATATTTCCCTTCCCATTGCTTGCTGTGTCCTTGAGGTCCTGCAGGTTGATACCGTTCCCCTCTTCCCCAATGCACCCCGCAGCCCCCAGATGCTTTGGTGAACCAGGACATCGCTAACACCAGGCAATGCCGATGGGAGCAGGGATCGTGGGGATGCTCTTGTTGCAGATGGAAATGAAAGCAACCAGGAAAACAGGATGCAGGGCACACTGTGGTTTTGGGAAGGTGGAACATGGGCATTACAGGTGACCCAAACCATCCCTGCAGAGCCCCCATCCCTCTCGCTGTCCCCCAACAGCTCCGTCCTCCCCTCTTCTGGACAAACCTTCAAAGGGGAGAGGGGTCTTTCGCCTCAGTGATCGCCTCCACCCCTGGCCCCTGCTCAAAAGCAGCCAATCTGGGGAACAAAAGCGTTATGCCACAGCCTCCACCACCCAGCTCCTTGCTCACTAAAACCCTTTTTTTGGTTGTTTTCCACACTGTGAATACGGGTGAAATCCTCCCCGTGCCCAAGCCGCTCTGCAGACACATCTTTATCTCTCTGCAGGCTCATCCCCGCTCTTATCCGCACAACCCCAGTCCTTTCCGGAGCTGCCCCTCCATCCTCTTCCTCCTTTGTGCAAACAGAATCAAAATAACTGTTTAACAAATCAGCCATTACCTTCTCCCATGTCACCAATTCCCCGCTATCATTTCGTAATTGGCCAATTTTCTCTTTTACCTTCTCTCTGCTCTGAATACGTCTCGGGAAGCTCTGATTGTGTGTTAAAATATCCTCCCTAATTCACTGCTCAATATCTCTTTCTGCTCTTCTAATTGCCCTTTTAACTCGCTTCTAATTTTTTTATAAATCTCCTAATCCTCTTCCCGCACAAGTTGTTTACACGCACCACAGAATGTATATGTATTAGCAGATGTTCCTGGGTAAATAATGCACAGAAGAATATTACCGCTTCACGCAAGCTGCAATTACTGCTTTTCCTCAGAATAAGCCCTGTTTAACCCCCTCTATTTAGGGCGCACGCCCCTGCTCTCGCTGCACATCTCCAGGCGATTTCACTCCTGCTGCAGAACATTAACACCACCAGCTCCACCGCGGCTCTCGCTGTCTTCTAGAAAAAGAAAAGGAATTTATAAAAAGAAATGAAGACTCAAAGGATAAAGGGAATGGTACAGTTATGTTGCAACAAATCTTTGGGGGTTTTTTTCCCCTGCAAGATCGGAAACAAAGCAGCTACACGACCCCAACACAGAGGCACAACCCCAAGTAATAAACAAATTTTATAGCCTCGGTGCTTGTGATTTATGGACATCCCTGCTCTCTGAGTCAGCTGTCAGAGCCCCGGTGCTGCAGACAGGCAGGGGGTAAGGCAGGCGCTGTTTGCCAAAGACTTCCAAAAATTACTCAAAATTTCTCTTTTCCATTTCTTCTCTCCATTTGTTTGCGGTCTCCTTCTCACAAAACACTGCAGTATCACCAGATGCTCTGAATTCTGTGTTTTCCAGCGAAAGGACGATGCTGAAGCAGGGGTTTAGAGTTGCTCATCTCATTTGGATGAAGGGAGTCGGGTCAGCGCCCGGGGAAAGCGACCCTGGGTGCAGGCAGAAGTCAGCACAACCCAACCCTTGATCTGGCTCGGGGATGAGAGGCATCGCTGGCACCGGGATGCTCCAGGAGATGGGGGCTATTTTGGACTCACAGCCGGCCCTGACCGAGGCACCTCGCTGGTGCCTAAATGCCAAATCCCAATTAATGATAATATTTTGGGTACCAGAACATCTCTGCGTGTAGCATCCCGCTCCATCCCCTGCATCCTGCCAAAACCAGGTCCTGGATGCTCCCGCCTGCAGCGCCTGCCCCAGCCCGCACAGGGTTCATGGGATAAAGAACAAAAATGGAGAGGGAGGAAAAACCGAGATCAGATGGAAACAGTAAAAGCTCACCTCCTGCTTTTCAAAGGCCGCTGTGCCACGCAGGGTCAAAAGCAAAACACTTCTATTAAAACACAAAATTGTTCCTATGACAGGTGCGGCTTTCAGAGGAATAACAAAACTCTCGGCTATTTGCTGACTCGCCCAGATTGCCATTTCTCCCCCGTGTCCGTGCACTTTATTTTCCAGAGGAGCAGATGCCACCCCCAGCAAGGGTTCCCCGGCCCCAGAGATGGATTTTTTTTTTGCTTAACTTTGAGCCTCATTGGTTTAATTTGCTCCCCTCCTATCCCACGAGTTCCTGTGGGCAGGTACCACTGCATCCCCAGCCCCGATTTCACACCTCTCCTTCGAGCCTACAGCATGACTTGGTTATTTTCTTTTTCCTACAGCCCTAAACTTCTCTCAGACCTGATTTCTCTCAAACTGCTCTCCCCGGAAAAGGTTTTCATGGTTATGCCCGCAGCCGAACCTTCTGCCGCTGCAATACCCTGCAATCAAAGGGCTCGTCTCCTCGCAGGTCTCCTCCAAAGCCACGTTTCGGGGTGGGCTGTCTCATGAGCTGCCTGGCACGCACTCACGTCCCCAGAATAAGCCCTGCTGCACTCTCCCGGGAGTTCATGCAGCAACCGTGGTTTTCTCAAATCATACATTCAACTCATTCTAAAAGATTTCACAGCCCCCGTGCCCTGTCCCCCGGGACAATCCCTGTCGCTGGGGACGCCTTATCACATTTTCAGGGGTTCCCAATAGGAGACACAGGGACATTTGCTCCTCTCCAGCTCTTGCATTAATGCCCACGTGGCCAGAAAAGCCAATGGCATCTTGGCCTGTATTAAAAACAGTGTGACCAGCAGGTCCAGGGAGGTGATCATCCCCCTGTACTCGGCACTGGTGAGGCCGCACCTCGAGTGCTGTGTTCAGTTCTGGGCCCCTCACTAGAAGAAGGATGTTGAGATTGTGGAGCGTGTTCAGAGAAGAGCCACAAGGATGGGGAGGGCTCTGGAGAACAAGGCTGATGAGGAGCGGCTGAGGGAACTGGGCTTGTTTAGCCTGGAGAAGAGAAGGCTGAGGGGAGACCTCATCACCACCTCCAACTGCCTCAAGGGAGCTTGTGGAGAGGTGGGTGCTGGGCTCTTCTCCCAGGTGATGGGGGATAGAACAAGGGGAAACGGCACCAAGCTGTGCCAAGGGAGGTTCAGGTCAGAGATAAGGAGGAAGTTCTTTCCTGAGAGGGTCGTCAGAAGCTGGCACAGGCTGCCCAGGGAGGTGGTGGAGTCACCATCCCTGGATGTGTTTAAAGAGCGGGTAGACGAGGTACTTAGGGATATGGTTTAGGGGGTAGACAGGAACGGTTGGACATGGTGATCTCAGAGGGATTTTCCAACTGAGCGATTCTGTGACTCTGTGCTTTTCTGAAGGCACAGCTGGGGGAAGCAGCCCCATAAGGGAGAGCGGCCGAAACCGCATCCTTGCCGTGGCGGGAAGACTCCTTCTTGCATCTACTTAGCACGTAGGAAGCGAAAAGGAAACAAGAGCACACACACAGATGGAGCCCCTGTTAAACCTGAACTAAATATACCGCAGGATGCTGACAGTCTGCCTCCACGTGCTGGCACGGCGGGACCCGGGCCATGGGTGCACTGGGTGGCTGGAAGGGTTTTTGGCAGAGCAAACACGGGTAACCTCCAAAATCCAACCCCCACGTGTGCGGTGAGCGCTGCTGCCGGCGCCGTGCTGCCCCGAAATGTTGGTGCCAGCACCCAGATTGCCAAAAGACACAGAGCAAGCCATCGCCTTCACCAATGCTCCATCTTCCTTTGTGCTTGTTCATCCCTACGTACCCACCAAGAAGTGGAGACCACGGCCAAGGACTTGGCACAGTGCAAGGGTAAGGAAGCACTCGCCATCATCCGAGCGAATCTCCGGGATGAGAGATGGGAATTGAGAAGATTAAACCAGCGCAGAGCGTACGTGCAGCCTTGTAAAGGAGGGAAATAAAGGGAAAGGCGGTCATATTTGACTCCAGAATGAAGGAAAGCCAGCTGAGAAATTATTAGAGCCAATTATGCGAGCAGAGTACGTGAAAAGTAATCCCAGCTGCAGGGAGCTGGCGGGGAAAAGAAATCATGATGTGATTCAAGGGGGCCCAGGAGAAAACGCGCGAGAGCGGCGGTGACCTGGTTTGCAGATGGATCCGTCTCTGCTTCTGCTCGGCTGCCGAAGCCAAGTCCACCAGCGCCCGGCTCTCCCATGGCTCGCGTGACTCCTTCCCGACCGGTGCCAGTGTCACGCACGTGCACATCCGCGACTCATCCGGGAATCGGCTCGGCCTTAACAGCCGGCACGAACGCGAGCGCAAACAAGAATTCACCATTAGCGTCAACCGCCCTCCGTCCAGCAGAACGACGGCTTTCAGCCCAATACAATACCCCGTCCCTGGGTAATAGCTAATAGCTTTATTTCTCTTTGCCCTCTTCCTTATTTTTTTCCACTTCTTTGGTAATAAAAGCCAATTTGTTGCCTGTGCCGATTCTGATACTTTCGAGTCAGGCGCTAAACGCGGCAAATTCTCAAATCGATCTTTTTCTTCCCCCCGCCGCTGCGTAACTTCCCCTCAGTTACACCAGCTACAGAAAAACCAACAGCGGCTTCAAATGCCGGAGCAAGAAAACAAAAAGCAGCTCCTACATCAAGTCAGATCCCGGCTCCTCAGGCTCCCAGCACATCTCGATACAGAACTAGAGCAAAAGGGCAGATTATTTAAAGCCATCGCATGTAGGCCAATTTTCACTGCAGTTCCTTTTGGCTCTGATTTTCAGGCCCCAGTGGAGTGGTGAAGTCATGAATAAATGCAAGTAAACTGAGCTTATCCACTCTTATTTTGAGCAGCGAAGTTTACTCACCTCATGCTGCTTCGGCTGGAACACCGAAAGGTAAGTTTAAAGGAAAAAAGAAAGAAAAATAAGGGGGGTAGCGGGGGATAATCTGCCCTCGCCTACCGCCTTGGCGAGTCCAGCGTGGAGGAAAGCAAGGCCGGGAGGATGCAGACCCGCGGCGTTTCGTGCTTCGGGTATTGAACGTCCGCGGTTATCTCCTGGTGTGATGGGCAGGGGGAGGCTTCCCCACGTCCCCACTGCCCAGGGGGTGTATTTACAGCAGGTCCTACCCAAAACACTGCATGCATCTGAGGAGGAGACATCCCGAGATGATGCTCTCCAAAAGGCTGCCTTTGGTGGAGGAGGGCTGGGTTTTGACTGCAAACTGCAGCCTTCCAAACTGCAAATAAACAGAGCAAATACTTGAGGGTTTCAGGGGTTGCCGTTAGCCCCAAAACCGTTCAGCTGGCCACTGGTGTGCTCACAATTAACAACACGGGCCCAATGACCAAACGACCCCACCTGAGCACCTTTCGCAGGGACACGGCAAAGCTGAAGATGCTTTCAGAGCTGGCCAGCGCTGCAAAGGCTGTGTAATGAATGAGATATGTTAATACCGTATGTTAATGCCATGTTTTGCTTCTCAGAGCTAGGACCATCCTTGCCCACTCACCCAGTTTGTTCAGCCTATGAGATCCTCTGAGCTCTGCCCAAGAGCGGCGGAGCCTGCGGAGACCCACGGAGACAGGATCTGAAGTCTACAGAGATAAATCCATTATGATTATCACATTAAGGGGAAAAAAAAAAAAAAGCAGGAAAAACACCCTGCAATTTTATCTCCCTGCAAGCATCCCTTCCGCTCAGCTCTGACCATAGCGGAGCGACTGCCGCACTCATCTCCTTGTGGTCAAAGCAGCAGCGAGAGCCAGTTTCTTCAAAGTTAAAAGAAAATAATAATAATGGAGTCCCCACATTCCCGCTGTGTGTATAAAGAGATGTTTTCTTCCCGAGCCATACAGCATGGCGGGCTTAATCTGAAATTTCTTTTTAATCATAGCAGGAGTCCCAATTAACGTCTCGGGTAATCGTTCAAGTAGAACTGGAGCTTCGCGGCTGCGGCAAGGCACAGGATCAGGGGACCAGGGGATGAGCAGGGACCAGGAGCACACCCAGGCGCCACTGCCGGCCTCATGCCCTCCCCAAATCACAGAGGAGCTGCTGGGGAACAGGGCAGCCCCCCCCCTCGATGCTGTGTTAATACGCAAACAGGTCCCCACGCTCCCTGAGCATCGGGGATGCGGCAGCTCCGAGTGAAACAGCACAGCGAGGGCGACCGTGCCGTAAAGCACCGCATTGCTTTTACGTGCACCTTCCCAAAGGGGAAAAAAGAAAAAACCAAACCCACCAAGAAAACCATCAGAGTCACTCCTGCTTCAATCCGCAGGCGTGTAATCCAACACATGTGCTCCAGCGCGCAGGCGGGAGGGACCTGGCTCTGACCTACTTTCTTTTGTTGCTGGAGCGCTGATCCCCGCGCAGGATTCTCCTCCCGGCGAGGAGGCAGGAGCCGTCGTTGGGGTCTGCCTTCACCTCTGCTTACACTGCTCCTCACGTCCCTACAACCACCAATTCCAGCCCAATTACTCCCCGTTTATACCAGTCCTGCCTCTGACCTGGTCCTGCCTGCAAGTGAGGAAAATTGCCCCCTACACGGATTTTGGCTGTGGAGGGGGGTTACCCGCAGCCTCGGGAGCTAAATGTTATATTTACCTGGAGGATGCTGCTGCGGCCGGCGTACCCTAACAGCCCCAACCAACACGGCACGCAGGCAGCCCTCACATCTTTTTATTCCTCATTCGCAAGAAAACCGGGTCCACACTGACTGGGAAAGCAAAGCTCTTAAAATTCAAAGGAATACACCCAGGCGTTACGGAAAACGGGGGCACCCGAGCTCCTAAACACGCAGGTTTCCTTCTGTGGGTATAACAGGTCCAGAGGCCAATGCTCTTCCGCAGCATCTCCTGCGGAGCCGCAGCCCTGAGGTTTGGGAGTTGCAGGCTCCCTGCAGTCGCTGGGGTTTGTGTAAATTGGTCTTTGGAGAAAACCTTATGCAAAACCACTCCACTTTCTCTTCCCTGTGCTGCCAGGTACCTGGGTAAAACATACCGCCTCGATTTTGCAGATTTGGGGGATAAAAGGATGTTATGTTTAACTGGCTGCCTTCAGCCCCTGCTCAGCAGTTATTCGAAGCAAGCCTTCCCCCTGCAGCGGCTTAAGAACGGACCATTTTAATTGATTAAGTTGCCCATTATGGATAAGCAGAATAACAGCCCTGCGATTGAACACGGGTCCTTGAAATGCAGCGAGACATCAGCCTGCGGCGCATTCAGAAGCCTCAGAGGCCAATTTCTGCCCTTCTTGATGTTCCCCTCCCTTGATTTGGGATTTACCCGAACACACAGGACGTGTCGCCGCACCAGGCGAGGGGAATCGCTTCGCATCGACGCTCAGTCAACAGATCCTAACGATAAAACTATTTCAAATCCGCCCTTTGATTAAAATCAAAGCCATGGAAAAATCATGCTAAGGTTCATCTAATGAATTTTTCTTTCCAAGACTTTAGCAGGAGCCTGCCAGGGATTAAATCCAAGGGGGTAAAGCTAAATTTGAGAGCTTGATGGTTGTCTTCACCCCAACTCCTAGAGCAGGCTTAGCAGTATAAGTAAATCTGGCGTGGCCACCAAGAAAATAATCCCATCTATTTAGCAGCAACAGTCTACTGGGGAGAGGATAAGAGGCACTCAAAGACAAAAACAACAATCTCAAACTGCACATATATGAAATTAAAGGATGTAGGTAATTAATTGTTTGATAAGATAATAAAATCTGCACCAAGCCAGGGCCATATGAGTCAGAGAAATAAGAGAGAGAAAATATGCTCATCGCTCAGTCCACCTCTCTACCAACACGCATTTCCTAGCATTTGTCCAGTGTAGGTTTGGTTTCCTTTTTTTTTTCCCCCCCAAGTCCATGAATCAACTTTTTTGATATTCAGCCCAATGCCAAACAGGAGCTACTGGCATTTGAGGAGGATGAATAAATAACCAGTAACGCTGCAGTCCCGTGAGCCGGTCCAGGAAAATCCTCAGAGAGGTTTCCCCAGGACACCACTTGCTCGATCACGCTACTTTCTAAATTAACATCTATACCTACAAATATATATATATATACACACACCTCATTACACCGTCCGCCCATGATAACCGCCCATCCCTCACCCCTCCACTGATGCTTTTTTCGCTCCCACATCCCCTAAATACCCAGTGCCTTGTTTTGAGAGAGCTGATTTCTCCCGGCACCCTTACCTCACTCTTAGCAACCCTCTATTTAAAGTCACAATCTGTTGCAGCAAACCCGCTCTGGAGTCTATAAACACGCTGCCGTGACCCCGCACAGGAAGGGGAGGAAATGGCCTGCGCTTTAAAGTCAGCTGCCTTCAGTAATTAGAGCGAGGAGACAAACATGAAAGCAATGACACCTCGGTGTTCTGTTATTTAAAGGGTATAACTCCCTCGTTACCACCCAGGTATGTGGGCTCTGTGTAATTAGTCAAGCAAAGAGCAGCATCACCTGCCACGGGAGGGGGTCACGGGCTTTTTCCACCATTAGAAGCACACGAGGCCTTTTATTTTTATGATTTATCATTTTTTTTTAAAAAACCAGTCTTTGTTTCTTAGCATGCAACATCAGCTGCTTCCCACATCAGGAACCCTGAAAGGTTTTTATGAGCCCTAACGCTCCACCGAAGAATTAAAAGGTAACAGCACATATGTTCTGCTCTGCCCCAGAGTGGGAAAGGGAGGAAAATCAGCTTTTCCGCAGCGATACGGCCTTGTTTACGCCACATTCAGTGGTGATGAAATGAACCCATCTATGCACGAAGTGCTGCCTTTGCAAAGGAGCCGTCTCTGTGTTATTGGCCTGAGAGGGGGAAGAAGCCAAAGGTCCCATAAAGAAGCCAGAGGTCCCATAAAGAAGCCAGAAGTCCCATAAAGAGCCCCAGGACGGTTTCCCTGGGCGCTGTCAGTAGAGGAGACAGTCTCCTTGCGAAAGACAAAGCGGGGCTCTGCTTTATTCCATCCCCCAGATGGAAAGTGGAGAAAAAGGCAAAATCAGCACTAACATCACACCTGGGAAGCTCAGAGTGCTGCGCGGTTTAAGACCGAACGGGGCATATATCTCCCCCGAGGCTGCCTTGACATTACACTCGCAAATAACCCTCAAGTGCTTTTAGGGTAAAAGCCTGAAACTTGTTTGCTGAGGGACTCGCTCGCATCAGCATCCTGACTCCTCAAAGCTGCTTTCTTTGGGGAAACACAATGCTGAGGAGAGCCGGCACTCAGCTCTTCCAGGAGAGATTAAAGAGGAAAATTAGCGAAGCTGCAGTTTATGCCCATACCAATAAGAGCAGGCATTTACCACCACTTAAATAATTAAAGAGATTTTTCACTAGTGACCAGGTTGTCACTGACTCAGCTCACGGCCACCCAGGGATGCAGGCGGCAGCGCAGGGGCTGGCGCAGGGCTCTGCACCAAGAGGATCTGGCAAATACAGTAACCCCAGTACAGCCAGATGGGGGCATGAGGAGGAGGAGGAGGAGGAAGAGGAGGAAGAGGAAGAAGAGGAGGAGGAGGAGGAGGAGGAGGAAGAAGAGGAGGAGGAGGAGGAGGAGGAGGAAGAGGAGGAGGAGGAGGAGGAGGAGGAGGAGGAGGAG
>NW_010183348.1:36875-48554 GCF_000695765.1 Mesitornis unicolor
TGGAAGTAGCCATCAGAGTAATTACAAGTGAAGGTATTCCAGAAGTGCATACTACTTTTAGGCCACCATGAATTGCAAATAATAATTTCTTTTTCTACTTAGAAAAGGAAGAGGAGGAGGAGGAGGAAGAGGAAGAGGAGGAGGAGGAGGAAGAGGAAGAGGAGGAGGAGGAAGAAGAAGAAGAAGAGGAGGAGGAGGAGGAAGAGGAGCCCCCTGCTTCTGCCAGGCAAAGCTTCTGATTGATTTCTTCTGGGATGTGACCCATGCTTTGTTTTGAGCAATTTTGAGCTAGACCATGCAGTACACCAACTCCATTAAAATGCAGAGACTTTGGGAGCAATTATCCCAAAAAATAGGATGTCAGGCAGCGCAGCGCAAGTGGGCAATTAGGCTGCATGTTAAGAGGCAGGATCCAGGCATTAGCACACAAGCCGGCGCGCGCGGGATGCGCAGCACATTTAGTGTATTTACAACACATGACCTAATAGTAAAAGCAATAATTAGCTACTCTTAATACCAATGGAGAAAAAAAATACAGAGGGAAAGGGAAGCTGCATGGATAAACACGAGTTATTTATGCAGAGGCGGCTAATGCGAGCCAGAAGTGACGATGGCACGGCGTCGTGGGGAGAGCACGCTCGTCCCAAGCCCCAGCCATGGAAAGAGGGGATGGGGCGGTCCATGGATGAGGGATCACACAGAATCACAGAATGGCTCGGTTGGAAAAGCCCACTGAGATCATCACGTCCAACCGCTCCTGTCTACTCCCTAAACCATATCCTTAAGTACCTCGTCTACCCGCTCTTTAAACACATCCAGGGATGGTGACTCCACCACCTCCCTGGGCAGCCTGTGCCAGCTTCTGACGACCCTCTCAGGAAAGAACTTCCTCCTTATCTCTAACCTGAACCTCCCTTGGCACAGCTTGGTGCCGTTTCCCCTTGTTCTATCCCCCATCACCTGGGAGAAGAGCCCAGCACCCACCTCTCCACAACCTCCCTTGAGGCAGTTGGAGGTGGTGATGAGGTCTCCCCTCAGCCTTCTCTTCTCCAGGCTAAACAAGCCCAGTTCCCTCAGCCGCTCCTCATCAGGCTTGTTCTCCAGAGCCCTCCCCATCCTTGTGGCTCTTCTCTGAACACGCTCCAGAATCTCAACATCCTTCTTCTAGTGAGGGGCCCAGAACTGAACACAGCACTCGAGGTGCGGCCTCACCAGTGCTGAGTACAGGGGGATGATCACCTCCCTGGCCCTGCTGGTCACACTGTTTTTAATACAGGCCAAGATGCCGTTGGCTTTTCTGGCCACGTGGGCACGGTGCTGGCTCATGTGAAGTCAAATGATGATGATGGTTTTTTGGGAAGCTCTGCAGCTGCATCATGGGTGCTCCTGCTTGAGCAGGTGGATTTGAGTCCCAACGACACGGCCACGCTACGCTTTCCGTGGAAAAACCTCTCCCCGAAATTTCCAAATGAGATCACACGCGACCTGCAGAGGGTAAAAGGGAAAGATGACATCTCCCCTCCACCACCACCACTTTTTACTTAACCGAAATATTTCCAGGCAGTTGGGCAAAGGCGACAACCGCAGTGATGCAAAGCAACACCGCATCGTCTCCTACAGCAAGGAAACGGGACCGGCTCAAAGCTTTTGTTCAAGAGAAGAGGGTGCTTTCATAATCCAGCCTTTGTTCTGCTGGAGGAATTCAACTGCTATAAATTCATTCCCCTGGTAAATGCAGCAGTTATCAGGCATTTTACCACGGGATTCCTGGTCTCCTAGCGAAGTTAAATGCAGTGCCATTACGGCAGCACTTTAACGTGTAAATATTACATTCCTGGTTCTTTAGGAGATGTTCATTTAGCGAAATAAAATCCTGCTAGTAAAACACCTGATCAAACCCTTCAGCCGAACTGGCCCAGTAATTGCTCTAGGACTGGAGGGAGTCCAATGACTGGTTGCAATTTATGACCACTTTAGGGGAAGGGAAAAAAAAAAAGGTCTACCTTGAAGCATCCGCTAAGGACTGAGTTGGAGATGAGATCATGGAGTACATTTACATCGCAGCTTCCTATAACGTTAAGTGGCCACTAATTCGTGCTGAATTCCTTCGTAACTCTGACGGGATCGCATCTGACAATCATATAAATAGCAAAAAAATTCCTCGGGAATTATGTTACTACAACAAGGAGTAAAAGGCAAAGGAATGATTCATCTTTCATGGTGAGACATGCCCTTTTCTATCATCTCTACTCACCCAAAATAATTTGCCCAGCCCAAATTTCACAGCCGGGGCTGACAGACACCGAGTTGGTAAAGGGGTCACTCTCCTGAGCCGCCACCAAACCGCAGCTGCAGTTTGAGGGAAACACAGGGAAAACGTGAAGCCGTGAGAAAGCATAAAGACAATTAAAGCAATGAGATGAGCTGCCCGAGGGAGGCTACGGGGAAGCCTTGATGGAGATTTTGCTGCGGGTAGGGGGCTGCATTAAATGACCATCATCTCCGCTGTTATTAAAAATCCAAGGGTCGTGATTGGAGCCGGCCAGAGAGAAGGGATGCAAAATAGAAGCATTTTAACCATTTCAATTCAGCGTGGAGATACAGGGTTAGAAAAGGGGGAAAAATAAAGACCACAACACAGGAAATAGCAGAATTACAAGTGCATCAGAAGCCTACGATCCAGCTGAGTTCTGTAAAATGGCAGACCAGAGCTCAGAATAACGTCCAAGCGATGGGGCGGTGGGATCTATACAGGTTTTAAGAGATTTGGTGCTTGAACAGCATCAAAATCCCAGCTCAGCTCCCCCATGAAGCCTGTGCATGGACAGTTCTGGGGCCAGCACGTTCCCCCCTGCTTCCACATCGCTCCTAGGAGAAGAAATGCACGGAGAAGTCACCGGGACATCTCCTCATGGAGAGGAAGCCTGGAGAGGATGAAAAAGCCATATTTTGGCTGCCTCAATTAACCAAATAGCTGGAAACTTTGTTGTTTGCCTGGCACCAGCAGAGAGGAGCCCATATGCTGAACCAGAAGAGGAATGTGTGAGGAATCGCTGCCTCAGCCACGAGATGCCAGAAGCCAGATGGGGGATTGGAAACAGCGCGGGGCCGGCGTTGCAGGCAGGGGCAGCCACGGCACGGAGCATTCCTGGGGGAGCACAGATCCCCAAAATCACGGGAAAGGGTTAAAAAGAAAAAAAATGAACGCCAGCGACTTTCTTATCGCACACACACCTCGCCTTCCGCTACTTTAACGTCGGAATCAGGAATCAGAGACACTCCAGGCTGCCTGAAAATTGTTTTTACACTTCTAGTGCACCCGTGGCCAAAGCCCAGGCAAAACACGCTCAGTGTGAGGTGATTATTTAATGAATTAAAGGAGCAGGTACACGAGGAGAAGCTGAAGCTCTGCTCTGCTGCTCTCCTCCTGAACAAAGACTTCAGGCCCAGCTTCACCCAAAAAGCAATGGCACCGCTGGGAAGGTGACCGGCTGATGCTCCAGCTTTTTTGGGGAGCAAATCCACCCCTCCACCTCTTGCTGAAGCTAAACGGCACTGGTATGATGCAGGGTATACAAGGGGAAGTTGCACTTTTAGGTTCCCATTGGGTGCAATAAACGTGGGGACGGAGCAGCAGCACCATCGCTCCTTAGGGCTGTTAATAAAGTTCACCTTCAGCTGCTCAGCCCATTCCTCTTTCCTAAAGCCTGGAAGAGATTTTATGGCAGATTCATCACCTCCACCCTTTAATTCTATTTTTGGAGTCTATTGAACTTTTGCATATGTTGAAATGAAAAGAGTCTATATTAACACAACCACTTTTTTGTTACTGTAATGAGAGCCTTGAAACCACCACAAAGAGAAACATGCCTTTTAGCAGCTGAAACAAATTATTACAGCAACTGAGTCTTAAAAGGAATTTCAAGTAAAAATATAGTATTGCATGAAGTTGTTATGGCAACTGATGTTGTAGAGTAACTGCACTGGGGCAAGTTTTCCTCCTTCATCCTGCTCAGCAAAGTCTAGGCAAAACTTTGTGATAAAATTGTGCCTTAATTAGTCAAATAAGTCATAAATATAGCTTATCCCAAAATCCTTAACATTCCAGCCTCATGCAGTCTCTGCGCAGTTAGTCTGCTAATGAGAAAATATATCTACTAAAGCCCCGCTTACCATTAAAAATCCCATCCAATATTTTCCTAATACAATTTATCAATTTAAACACATTGCACAATGTAATATTCTGCGGCATGCCATTAAAATGATAAATAGCTACGGAAAAAACAAGGGATTAAACATAGTGTAATGCAATCGAGCAGTATTTAAACGTAAATAAAAACTTAAGCACAGGCGGGGAGGCGTCCCGTATTTGAGAGCGAAGAGAGCGCGAGTGCTCGCTCGGATCGGAGCATTAATAGGAGAGAGGGAGCAGGGCAATGAGAAATGACAGTCAACTTCAGAGGATATAAAATTTCCATTAGGCTTTGTTATGAGATTACATCAAAGCAGTTCATATGTTTTAATCTGGGGAAAGAGAAAGCAGCTACTTGGGGTCTGTGCCTGGGGGCTGCCTCTGTGTGCTGAACCAGACAGTCTGCATAATGAACAATTTTTATTCAATCAGGATTTCGCCACAGATAGCTCCCACTCAATGGGCTCCAGCGCAAATGGGCTTGGAAATTGATGCTATTCTTCAAGCTCCACCTGCTGGCTCCGGAAGAAGTGCCGGTGGCTTTGCGAAGGGCCAGCTTTTGGAGGGACACCAAGTCAAAAATCCCTGTAGCCAGTCATCGGGAGCAAAATTTGAGCCTAGGTTCTACACTTTTTCCCCTTTCCGAGTTTAAAATAACCCTAATAATTCAAAAAACCCCACTCAAACAACAACAAAACCCCATAAACCACCCCAAAATAATACTAATTAAAAAACCCCCAGCCCCTAAGCCCACACAAACTGGAACACAGGAGGTTCCACTTCAATTGGAGAAGAAACTTCTTCTCAGTGAGGGTGACAGAGCCCTGGCCCAGGCTGCCCAGAGAGGTTGTGGAGTCTCCTTCTCTGCAGACATTCAAAACCCGCCTGGACGCCTTCCTGTGTAACCTCATCTGGGTGTTCCTGCTCCGGCAGGGGGATTGGACTGGATGAGCTTTGGAGGTCCCTTCCAATCCCCAACGGTCTGGGATTCTGGGATCATTCTTGGGTTGTACCAATAATTAAGTGGATTTAGGCTTCCTTGGGCAGATCTTGAGCAGCGATAGCGCTCCCGGTGCGCGAGCTGCCAAAATCCGCTTGTCCGAATCCCCCCGGATGGCCCCGGGAGCTGCCTCGTGCTCAGAGCGCAGCCAAAAGGCGACGCAGCCAGGGAGACGGCTCCGTTTGGCCTGCGCCTTCGATAATTACTTATTTAAATTTTACTCCGCCGGTCGAGCCATTAGAAGACGCGCCATAAACAAAGGTGATTTTATGCAGAGAAGAGCTGAGGCAGTCATTTTTTTTTTAAGGACGGGCACGCAATGACTTATCTCCCAGGATGAGCAGCTCTTAGGAGAGAGCTGAAGGAAGGTTTTATGGCCCAAACCCCATTTCCAAGGGTTATTTCCAGTGGCTGCGCTGCCAGATCACCTTCAGCTTTAGCTGACGGGGTCGCTAACAGCTTCACGGGGAGGAAGAGCAACACTTTGCTGCACAAAACTGTTGGCTAAACATCCCGGGATGTTCATTTGAAGGTTTCAAATAGACACCTGGTGATTCAGAGTTAATTACTGTGGGCATATTAGAGACCAGCACCTCTGGATTCTGGCTATCGATGAGGCATTGCGGCTGCTCACCGGCTCTCGGAGAAAACGTTGCAGTGAATTTCGCTTCCTGCCTGAATCGGGGAGGCTTTGCTTCATGACTGGCACCAAATCCCTTCTTCCTATTTCCAGAAGAAAAATAGCTACATTTTAATCTAGGCCTTCCAAGCTCCTGCCATGCCCGTGACGTCCTGAATGCAGAATTATTGCTTTCCCTGGGTTTTGCTCATCTTTTCAGAAGCCCGTAGGTTGTCGTGCCTCACCCCCAGTACTTTTTTGGCTCAATCCAGGAACATTCTTTTATCTATTCGTCTGACGGCGATCCAAGGAGAAGGGTGTGTTGGAAGACGATGCTAATCCTGAGAGACCATTCTTCAGTTGGAGCATTCATGAAGCCTAATGAACTATTGGCAGAAAGGGACTTCTGTAACGCAATTAAAACTGGCTTCGGCGAGGTAATAAATATTGCAGCTAAAAGTTAACTGTGCCAAGCAGGAGAGGTGGATTAGCTCAAGGAACACAAATTGGTGAGAGAAGCCACTTCCTTCTCCCCCCCCCCCCCGCCCCAAGCCTTATACATTAAGCAAAGCCGAAATAATGAATATGCATCGCAAGGTGTTTGCTACGAGCCTGCTTATAAAGTGCACAGCCAGGAACTCCTGCAAGGGGGATTTATGGGTGCAGTCACACACAGCTGGCACACGATGCTCCGCAGGCTGCAATTGGGATGAACGCACCCCCCCTGTAAGCACTTAGCACCCGCCACAATAAACCTAGGTGCATAAGCGGAGTCTGAAGTTTCTTTTCAGGAGCATCCCTTGGGGGAATGCTAAATCATCCCCCTTAGGTCTGGCAAATTCAGTGAGAAAGCCGAGCTGGGAGAGGGGGAGGTTTCCCCGAAAGTGAGGGAAAAACCTTGCTTTTGGGGATAAAACAGCCATCAGCTGCTCCCAAAGGGAAAGCAGGGAAGGCAGGAGATGTGGCACATCCCCTCCGCCAGCTGAGATCCCAAATGCCTCAAAGGGCTCAAAGAGCAGGAGCTTAGGCATGGGAATAGGTTGCAGGGACCAGATCAGTCATTAACACCAGATGACACCTCATTAGTCATAGGAAATGACACTAACAGGGCTCATTAACACACGATGATCTTCCACCAGTTCTGTGAACTGGGGGAAAACACCCCCAAAACATTAGAAACATCAGAAATCAGTATTGCTTAAAAAAAAAAGAAAAATTGCTTTGTCTTTCAGTGTTTGCTCCCAAACACGATAATTGACATTCTAATCAGAATACAGTTATGCTTTCTTCTTAAAAAGTTACTCTTTTTTTTCCTTCTTAAATCTTGCTTAGCAATGAGCACGCTCTCTCCACAATCCGATACAGGGCTAAGGTATAACAAGAGCAAATGAAGCAAAGCTTTCCACAGGGTGAAGGCAGCTCCTGGAGCGTTAGCATCAACAAGAGCTGTGGTGTCACAGGCTTCCCCTGGCAAAGGCTGGCGTAGGGACTGCTGTTAAAGGCCACGTCCACCGTGTATTAACACCATTTCCTCTTCTTCTGCATTGCTTCATGGCAGAGGTTTGAAAATGAAGACGTCTGGTTTTTGTCTTATTAATCTCTTTGCAGAGACAGCCCAGAAAAATAGGTTAAGGCTCACAATAAGCTGAATGAGTTAAGTGAGAATCAGGCAAGTGTGCTGACAGCCGGTTACTGTGACTCTTAAGCTCATGGGCCAAGGTGTGAGCACGAAGGAAACCGCAATACCAAGTCAGACAAAAGGAATATGTTGCTTTAGACCAGTCCGTAAGGGTATTGGCTTGCTGGTGGGACCTATTGCCAACATGAAGTGACTGGCTGAAGCAAAGGAGGACTGACATTACTTCTCCAAATTATAAATTCTGCTTCCCAATCTATCTGAATGGATTAACCTCAAAACATGAGATCCGGAATTTAAAGATTCAGAATTCAGAAGCTATTATGAGTCAAGAGCAGGAATTAGCATTCGAGTTATAAATACGCTCTAACAAACTGACAGGAGTCGGCTTGCTGTTCCTTCCCTGTTTGAAGATGGTGGCATCAGCCACACAATATTTAGGGATATAAACCGAGAAGTGATTTTCACATCCCAGCTGGATGTTAACAACATGGCTCCTTGGAAAAGCGCTGCTCAGTCGCCTTCTAACCAGTGCAGGAGCTGTTATGGCAAGGGAAGGTGTTCTCAGCACAGGGGATGGGCTTTGTCCAAACCAAGAAAGCACTTACTTGCAACATGAGGCCATGGGATGCCACCCTGAGCTCCTACAGGTCCTCACCTACCCAAAAAACAGGCAGAAGAGAGGCAGACACAAGCATGCCCTGAATAAACAGGAGCTCCTAATATCAGAGAGAGTCTCCAGGCAGTAAGTAATGAAGGCACTAAATAACTGTACCCGCTATTCGGATTTTCTGCCAAACATTAGCCAATTTAAAAGGCAGCAAGAGGCCTTTTACACAGAGAGAATTTCTTTGAGCGCCGACTTGAAAGCTGAAGTTTGGCAGGAAAGTGTCTGAGAAGGATGGGGGAGAGGTAAAAGCCAATTTTACCTGGTAATCTGCTACACTATTTGTGTCCTACCCAGACCACACTTCATGCATTAAGAATCCGCTGCAGCTCTCCTCTTTGCCGAGGCAGCAGAGAAGCTAATGGTTTCTATTACAGGCGTGTGCGGAGGGCGGCTGTGGCACGCACATCTGTCTGCAAAATAGATGTCAGCTTTGGAAAGTGCCGAAACACCTCCGTTCCCCGGCAAGCAGGGACGGCGGCGGAGCTTTTCGGGCCCCCCTCCCGGTGACAGGAGGGTGATTGACAGGGCTCGGAGCTTAAAGCCTGCGCGTGCTCCCACTGTAAATAGTGATGCTTAAAAGCAGCAGCCTTGCCACTATTCGCTATTTCGCAGACTTAAACTCGGTTACTCTGATGAGGATTTCCACACAGACCCCAAAAATAAAGATTATACACATTCTCAGTGCAAAGGGGGAGAAAACACAAACCCCAAACGGCTAAATAAACAGCTGGTGAAGTGAAATACGAGGTTAGAGCCCTCTCTGATTCAAGAGAAGATTATTAAAACAGCTATAAAGATGGTGTTGGCATCTCTTGAAATGAGTTTGTTACATTCAGAAGAGGCAGTTACACATGACAAACCATTTTCTGTTTAATTAGAGGGCTCTGTGTGGAACACTTCCAGGCGGAGGAGGGGAGCAGATTGCTACCCAGCATCTCAATTATGGGACAGCGCCTTAACAATTCAACATGCAAATGTTTTTTAACTGACCGCAGAGGGAAAGAAGGGGGGGAAAAAAAGCAGCTCCGTTTGTTCAGCACCGTTAAGAAATAGGAGCTTGCCACCAACCTCCTGCAAAGTTGGGCTTGCTTGCAATAGGTATTAACGCTCAAGGTTTATTTCTGTCCAAAGAATGGCTCCTACTTGCTGGTTAAGAAAAAAACCCACAACTTTTATGGGGGAAAACCATGACAGAGATACCCGTCTGTTCAGCCCCCGTTAAGGATTTCAGTTCCTCCAAGCAGGTGAGATAATACGTGGTTCATGAGTAGAGAAGGACCTCAGTATTCGCACCAAAGCTCTGAAAGCAAGCAAGCATGGGAAGGAAATTCTAGCTAATACAAGTTAAATATAGGTTATGTTAGCTGCATTTTACAAGCACTAAGAATGTTATTGGAGAAAGCTGTCATTTTTAATGACAGCACAAGCTCCAATTACCAGATAGCTGATACACTTGGGAGTTGGAAGGTTTTTTTAAAATCACTTGAAATCTAAAAAAACCTTCATTATCAGCTTCTGAGTTCGATGTAAATAACTTCACCTGGTGCTAAGAAGTTTAACATTTCACAGGGCACACGAACAACTTAAAGCCGTTTATAAATGTAGCTTCAGCTTCCTGGCAATTTAAACACAGTTTATGGCAACTTAAGGAGCGGCAAAGGCGGCGAGGGCTGGGCTGGAAGCAGGGAAGATGAACAAGGCAAAAGGAGATGAGGTGGCTAAAATAATAGGGGGCAGCACCTCCAAACCCCAGAACACAAAAGCAAAAGCAGTTTTTTAAAAAGCCTGCAAACTTGCTCACAGAGAAACAAGCCCGCGGCTTGCAAACCGAAACCCAGAAATCCTGGTTTCCCAGCTGCAAGAAGCGGCGCCGTGCGCAGCTCCGAAAGCCTCGCGCAAGGGGGTTGCAGAGCTAAACGCCGAAAATTTTGAGTTCCCCACAGATAATACGAAAGGCTTGCAGTCAGCAAGAACGGCAGCCTTGTGGCAAGCAGAAAGCGGGATCGAATCATTACTTGAAGAAGAACGTGTTTCGATGCCTATAAATAAAAACCTGCGAGGCACGTTGCCAAAGCAGCACAAGTCAATACAGCTTTTCTATATGCGCCGTCAAACTTTACTTTTAGACAGTATATTAATTACATAGTCGATAATTGCGGGTTTCATTAGTGTATTAAATACCTCAATCAATAATATTTACCCTTCTCGGAGACAGTCTTCACCAAAAAAAACCAAAAACAACAAAAAAGGGAGGAGTATTTTTTGATCCTGCAGTTCAAAAAGTCAGCGCAGCACCAGCAGCGAGGCTTTAATGGAAAACATAAAACACTAGAAACGGACAAAAATCAGATTATTACTCTTATTTTTCAGCCTTTTGCACCATAAGCCACGAGGGAATTCCGAGAGCTGAACTGATGGCAAAAAAAAATTAGATTTCTCCCTCTTAATTGCTCAACGGCGATGTCAGAGTGGCCATGACAAATGTTCCCATCTTTCATTTCTCCGTCAGATGAAGCAGAAACTCCGCTCTGCTCGGCCAAATTTCCGAGGATGAACTCTCAGAGCACATTTCTGGTGCATCCTCGCGTGGTCGCCTGCTGCAGTGCAGTTTTCCAGGTGCTTTTATTCCTTATTTCCCCGGCCCGTCCCAGCAAAATGCATCCCTGGGAGATGTGACAGGCTCACGTGGGACCTTCACGGAGCTCAAAGACAACAGCAAAAAGGTGCTTTTAAATTCTCACTCTAAAGGACAAAGGGTTTGGGAAAAATGCCTTTGCAGGAGGCTGGTTTATTTTAACTAACTTGCAAGAACAGTTATATACAAGGATGGAAAGAGAAAAGTACTACACGCAGCCTAGAAACGCTCCCCAAGGCACGCTTTTGGCATGGCAGAGAGGCTGAATTTAACAACAAATCAATGCGCCATAAACAGGAAAACACTAAAAACAAACAACACCCCACCTCCCAAAACACAGACACCTAAGCATTCAAATCAAACACACAGAAAAAACGCACAACAGACCTCATCAAAAATCCATCTGGTGAGTCAAAGTACCTCTTTTTTTTTTTTAAATATGCATATGAATGAAATGTAAAAATGTAAACATGAAAAACAGACTAAAAAAAAAAGAGAGAAGGTCTGTGGGCCTCTCGCATCCTCACAGATGATATATTAAAGAGAATTTCCACTCCCTGTAATAAGATTACTGATATTTACTGCGCTACTCCAGTATTTATAACGCATAATATGCTGCAGACCATGCCTTTCCCAAACACAGGCTTTGGAAGTAGGCAGCCTGCTCCATTTCACGTTTTCATAAGCCTTTTATATCAAAAGTGAGATGAAATTTCTCTCTTTCCCAGCTGAGTCACCTAAGCATCCCCACAGCTGCCTGAGCAGCATCTCCTGCAGCTGGTGAGACCAGCCATGGCGAGGGACGCCCTGCGTGGTGGCTGCTCCTCCCCAGAGTGGCTAGAAATAATACAAAATAAAGGCAAAAGGAAAGGAAAGATGACAAAACAGGACACGGAAGGATAATAAGTCCCTCTCCCCGACTCAAGA
>NW_010183349.1:0-17231 GCF_000695765.1 Mesitornis unicolor
AGACATTCATGTCTATAATGTGAAAATAAACATACCAACTGTAATGTATCCCTGCAAATATCGTTCTCAACACTAAAGTATGTGAGAAAATGCAAATCATGCCATAAAACACTACAATTCCTGGTCCCACTGAAATCTATCATGTATTATTTTCCAGGTGATATCAAGGAAGCATAATTTAGATGTGAAAATGTAGCCACCAGGGACCCAAAGATCTATCTTACCTTTTTGACCTCATATTTAATAGCAAGTTTAATCCTGCTCAGACTTGGCCGGTGGTGCTCAGGGCACAGATGAATGTTCACATCTCCATTGAGAATTGCCTCTACTTCTTCAGTGTCTCTGCACAGGTCCAGCACCCCCACAACAAAGTCCTTGCATTGCATAGATAGCTTCCTATAATCATTCTAAGAGAAAACAGAGAAACATGAGTTATGTAATTGTGGCCTTGAAAGCACACCTCAAACAAACAAAAAAAGCAAGAAAGAGCAATTATGAGCAAGGTTACTTCTGCAAAACTACCGGCTGGACTAGTAAGAAAGAAGAAATCAAGAAAACTTGATTTCATCCAGTACATAGCTAGCTTTTCACAAAAATATAACAAGTACTCCAGAATTAATCAGCAATGTTGAATCAGCAACAGAGTTTACATTGCAATAGAACATGCTTTACAGGAAAAGTAAATAATTTATAGGGAAATTCTGAGAAGCAATTGCTTAACCTCTCCTGTTTCTTTGGCATATCTTCTACGAGTGTGAAAAGATGGCCAAACAAAAGTCCTGCTAACAAGTGAGAACTGAGAGCACATGTTACAATTTAGACTCTTCACTGGTAATTCTTCCTTTAGTAACTTTCAAGGAGTTTCAGTCTGGTATGACAAGCTGTAGCATTACACACAGATGTGTTCAAGTTATTTTTGTAGTTGTAATATCAATTTCGGTTTCAAATTTACTACCTAACAACTCAGCTGAACAGTCCCAAAAGAGCATCCAGAGGATAATTTTTGTCATAACACTTCTCCAGGAAATGGGACTTCAGAAACTCAACATGATTTCCCATGAAATAACTTCACCATGCAAACCCAAATTACGCTTATGGGGCAAGAGATAGCATGTAGCTGACTTGATAGAGGGCTAGAAGAGCAATTTCACTGCCTTAAATTAAATTGTGATTGATTTTTCACATGCTGACACTTTAAAAAAATGAGGAAAATGCCACCATCTCAGTAAATGCAGTAAATTAGAACACAATTAAGGCTACCATTAATATCCTAACAAAATGGAGATATTAAAGACTCGATGTAACAAATAGAAATAATGAGCATAAGACAAGCTCTTACTGACTTGAGAGATCTTTTTAAATTAGGTTTGATGAGTTAATTAAATTCAGCAGCTTATCTAATTAAGCCAGAAGTTAAAATAAGAAGAGAGCTAAACCTGGCTTTGATGAAACGATAAGAGTAACCTGGCTTTGTACTCCTGTATTTTTTAAATTATTAAACCTAACATTTATACACAGCAATATATTAGTCTTCCTTGTTAGACAGATCTCAAAGGACTGTGCAAACATTTGTTAGTTAGGTAAAACAGCACTATCTAAAAAGCACTGTTATTAGAAGTGGCTAAATTTCTTTAGACAGTTTTTCCCCTGCAGACCTGAAATGTTCTTGATAACGAATATTTTTTAAATAAGCTGGTTTAATGACTTTGTCATAGATCTGAGGTTGCTTCTAATGTCTGTGTGTCCCTGCTTTGCTTCCTTTGCTGTCCTGTATGCTGAGGGCTATGGAGAGCTGTTTCACAGAGCACAGAAAAATTCAATAGCCCCAGGGAACGAGAAAGCCCTTCAGGGCTGAGGTCAGAGCATTCACACAGAAATGGGGAGATGCCGTTTCTGACAGGTGTTTTGGAGAAAGGTTTGAGAAGGAGAGCTGAGGAATAGACTGTATTTTAGTAATGAGACCTTCTGCAAGGTGGAACTTATGTGTTTACATCCTCCTATCTATCCAAAACGTTGAAATCTGAGCTTCCCTTTTCCTCCACAAGTGCTGTAATCAGACTGCATGTTCTAATTGGGGTATTCATAAATGAATATCAGCAAGAACTTCAAATCTTCATTAAAAGAAGATGTACTATAACAACCAGCAGGTGTTTGTCTCTGGTAGAGCTGGTGCATGCCCCATTGCAGAAACCGGGTCACCGAGACTTGTACAAACATGCCGATTTAGTGCACTGAGAGTTAGGATGTCCTCAAGGTTAAGGCAGAAAAGGTTGTATTTGCAACTAAATATAGTACCTAAGTATTTTGTGGAGTGAATGTTATCAAATATGGATTGAAGTAAGGTCTGAAATGTAAATGAAAGACAAGTTTTACTTTATGGATTCAAAGCGCTTTTCTCTAATCAATTCCATGCTTTACTCTTCACTATACTGAGATGAATTTCAATAAATAGAAAGCTTGTCTGTATTTCGAGAGAATAGATGCCCAAACAAAAATATCAGACTGGAAATAACTGTGAGAATTGTGAAGGACAGCAAATATAGATAGATCTGAAAACAGATGAAGGCTGGGAATGAAATACCTAGCTGCCACAGGTAATGGAGACACATACTTAGCCAGCAGGTTTCAAAAAAACAAGGATGAGAACTCTGCTAAGCTTTAATACCATTCTCTATGTACTATCTGCAAAGTTCACAAGCTTATCTCTTAGCCAGCACATTTCAGGAAATGCTCATCATCATTTCCACATCATCTGAACAACTAGTATGTATTAGCTCAGATTATTTTTCCTCTTCTGCTTTCTTTAAGGAAAGCAGTTTAGTTAGCAACTAGGAAAGTGCTTCTAAAGCAACTCTAAATGGTAGGCTCCCAGCTGGCAAACTCCATCAAGACCCAACTCTATTCACATCTCCAAGCCTAATGTTTTTACTGGTTCTGTACATTTGCAGAGACTAGGAATGATTTTTCTGTTCAAAATTATTTACTCCAATTTTTAAGTTGACACGAGCAGCAACACAATCTACCCAAGATACAGGCTGTATGAAGGGGAAAAAAAAAAGAAAAAAAAAAAAAGAAAAAAAGTACTGCCTTTCAGCCAATCTGCAGCCAAGCAGGAGAGCAGCTGACTGTTCTCAGGAGACATTGCTCATGTGTTAAGATAAGCCTCAATGATCACTGAACCTGCTCTATCTTCTGATGATCCCTTTTACGAAAGCATTTGTTGTCTTTGTTCTGGCTTCCTTAATGCTCACAGTCAGCATAGAAAATCCTCTTCTGTCTGACAGTCACAGCCATGCAGTGACTCTCCTAATGTCAGTGTCCTTCACTTTGCAAGCACAGGTTATTGAAAGTAACCTTACTAAAAACTGAGATGAGCAAGAGACTGACTGCCCCTGGCTTGCATAGCGTAGCTTTGAAGATGCATGCAGAAGCGAACTACCTGCATATAAATACTGAATTGCAAGTCATGACTCAGAGTAAAAAACTCAAGGAAGCCAAGAAGATTTACAAGCGGCATGCCAGCTGTATCAGTGTGTGTGCCAATGCAGTATAAATTGCCTGTATTTCACACATTTGGAAGCATCTGAGATTCTGCATACACTGCACAAAGAAGTGCTGTGACAGTGGTGAGGCTTGCTTTTGTGTAAGACAGAAGGCTGCACCTCCAGGGCAATGGTTAGAGGGGGGTTGCAGAGTCAGGAAGAAGAGCTGAAGGAGAACCAGAATGCATTTCCAGTTATTATTTGTTACACCAACGTTTCTGAAGAGACAGAGGGGCAGACGGCCACCATGTCTTGGAGTGCAAGGACCCAGTCCCCACTCCACTGCTACCCCCGCCAGCCGGATTCAATTTCTCAAGGTGAACCATCCTGTTTGCAAGCTTGGCCAGGTGATGGACTTCAAGGAGGGGTCCTCATCCCACCGCAACAAGAAACTCACAGCTGGAGACATAAAATCCAGCTCAGTCCTCTCAACAGCGTTGCGATAACAGACACAGGCAGTGACAATAACCAAAACCTTCCCAAGTACTCCAGTGAGCTACCACGTTATAGAAGGCTGAGGATTACAAGTTCCATATAACAGATGGATCTTTACTGCAAATCATACATGAGGGATGCTGGGGCCTCATCCTGACAAGCTGAGTGCTCTCAAGCCTCAGGGAAGAAGATGAAGGATACAGCTAAGTATACAAGAGAGCCAGTCTGCTTCAAATAATACATGGAACAGTATTTTATTTCCTATAGAGACAGTGAGCAGAGAAGGATCAGGAGAATGCTTGAGAATGTTACAGTATAATTTTTTTAAAAACTAGAACATAATAAAAGGATTCCAAATTAGTCATTTCCTGCTTCTTCTAACACTGTTGTGCATGTGGAGTTAAAAATGTCTAATTTTGCTGTTTTGAAAAGGCTGATGGTACTTGTCATTCACTGCAATTTCTCCGAGTACCCTATTATTATCTGTTGATTATGTTCTAAATGAACTCTGCCATGTCTCCACATCTGTTCAAAGCCACCAGATTTCTTCAGAAAAGAGCTGTTTCAGGTCAGAGAGATACAGTCTGAGTAAAAATTGAAATGAGAAAAAGTAAGACCAGCAACCTATCTTGGCTAGTTAATGAAAGATAAACACCTAACTATTCAAAAAGTATTCACAGTCAAGGACTGAAAAGGAACTTAATTCACAGGAGGCTACCTCTGAAGTGCCAGCATTGCAGGTGCATTTTGAATGGCACATATTGATGTTTGGCCTCAATGTTGCAACATATAGTGGGCAGGTCTGAGATTTGCTGAACCCCTCATTGCAGATGAGTTTTCACCAGAAACAGGAGTTAGGCTAATGGTTTAAAAACGAAGAAGATCTAACAACTTTATATGCAACTACAAACTACCTTCCCAGTTCCAGATTCAGGAACACACTTGAAGTTTTGTTTAAGTCCTTCTGATGCTGATGAAATACTTGCAAGCGTGTGTTTCAGTGAGGCACTGAAGCAACCTTCTTTTGGGCTTCAGGAATTTTGAAGTGGGATGATTTTGCCAATCAACCTGCAGGTTTTTTCGGTTGTAATTGTTGTGGATTATTCATTGCATGATTGTTAGTGGAAATGGGGCCACAGACACATGGGACAACGTATGACGCACAAATATAGAACAAGCTGTACAAGTGCACTGTTCATGAACATCACTCCGTATGTCACCACTCAGGAATTAAATTCACTCTAATAATTGCTACCCAATAACAAGTGTAAAGAGCAGGGTGGGAGCCACAGCCCGTGAATGGATACTCTAACCAGAGATAATTCCAAAATTCACAGTTTTTACTGCTATTCTGTATGCAACTAATTGTTCCGTTACCTACACTAAAGCTGCAGGTGACAGTTCTGATCAGAAAAGCTTGCATCACAAATTAGTTTCCCTTTGAATATATAATCATGTATCCAACTCAGAATGACTTAATCTACAGACCTTTTTCTATGGAAAAAAGTAACTTAATGCTGCTTATCTATACACATGATCTTTTTTCGCTAGATAAGAGGAGGAAAAATGGAGCGGACACAGAATGATGGCTGTATAGTGAAGCCACCATTTCCCAAGGGCTCTGTCCATGGCATAGTTTCTCTTGCATACTTGCTCCACTGGAATTAGAAGGTTTCCACACAAACGCAAGAATTTCTGGAAATAACGGACGTGAAGGTCCAGCATCTGTGACGGGGCCTATCATGGCACTGGAAAGACTTTGCGTGCTCTCAGTGCATTCACAGATTAAATACATGGCACAAATATGCTGAACCAACCTCCTGTCTGTGAGTAATGCAGGAGCTGTGTACTCGGCAATAAATCTGGCATTTTTGGGTAGCATTAGATTTGCTGTGCAAATGAAAGCTGTAGACATGTTGCACAGAGCCTCTCTTTATGTTTCCTTGAAGCTCTTGGCTTTTTGTATTTAATCTACATCACACATACACATATATCACTGAGAGAAATATTGCATTGCTTAAATTAACATTTTGAGAATCAGCAGCAGAAAAGAAATTGAGAAGTAGTTCTGTAAACATGAACATAAAAATGCTTTTAGAAAGAAAACAAAGGTAAGAGAAAGAACGGGGGCAGAAAGCCAGTAACATTACACGCTGGATTTGAAACAAAATTTTTAAACAAACCCTCATGTAAGATATTCAAAATGCTTGTGTAAGATATTCAAAATGCTTATAAATATTTACCAATTAGATTTCACATGAAATATGCACAAGCCAGTTTAGAAGCTGTTGGACATATTTCCTTCTGGGTACTTACACTGTGACTGGCCATATGTTCAGCAATGAAAAAAAGCTCAAGGCTTGTGGGAGGAAAGGTGATGAGGGGAGATGCAAAGAAAGGGCCCTGCACTCATCCTGCTCATGTAACCATGTTATCTTCTGAGCAGCCCTTTGAAAGAGCTCTGTCGACTGTGCACATAACTGCTGACACGTTTGAATACAGCTGAGTGCATTTGTATTGTTTCCAGGCTAAATGCCTGCATGCACAGACTATGCCAAGGCTGTACAGTTAATTTTTCAGAAAGCACATAATCAAGTTGGTTCATGTTCTCTTGCTTATTGAGTGGCAGCACATCAGTGATTTTTTGGGTGTACTGTGTCATATTCAGTGGGCATGCCTCTGAAAATAAAGCCATGTGCTCATTTAAAACATTTCACTACTCAGATGCATGTTGCTCAGTGTGTCTGGAGGTAACAACAGATGCTGCTGGTTAGTTTTTTCAGTGATCCAGACCTTGACTTCTTCACCTCCAGCGAACATAATATAATAAGCAATCTGTTCAAATACAAGATTCTGACATTTCAGAAGTGTGTCTCCGTTGCTTTCCAAGCAATTTGAACCTTTCTAAACAGAGCCAAGATAAACATGGCAACTCTTTGGTTCCTGAAGAGTGCCAGGCTGTGGCATGGTGGAGCAGAGGGGCAGTGCCTCCAGGCAAAGCATGATTTTAAATCCTGTGAGGCAGGGTTTGAAGACATCAAGAGATGTGACCAATAAAAGAGCCCAAGGACAAAACAGACAGTGCTGTCTGGGTTGAATTTATTTTTGGCTGAATAAGTCCAGAAAACAACAGTATGCTTCGACTGAGGACCAAAAATTATATGGCTTCCAATGGGCCACGAAAATAATAATCCTTGCATCATTACAAGGATTTCAACAGCAGATGCATTGACTGATTTACCATAGGAAATTTTTTTTGGTGCCTTTTTTTCCTCCTCAGTAGGGTAGACGTTCTAGCTGCAATTCCTCTCTCCATATGCACCGCAGAAGCTGATCTCTGAGGCAGCATTTCCCTTCGACAAGGGGACAGAGCAGTAAGATATCAATCAAACCACTGACTTTGGATTTCACCTTATGACTATTGATTATAGATATATACTTATGACTGTAGATATATCAAATCCTTAAAGAAGCCAGCCAAGATGGTGTTAATGATTACTGTGGTGGGGTTAGAAAAATCCCTTAAAAATTGCTACTGTGCTTTTACAGCAACCTTTACTGGTCCAGGCTTATGTGTAACCTTCATCAATAATGTTCCAAGAGCTTTAAAGTGGCAATGGTCGAAAGCGGCGGAAAGGATAGGTTTACACCACTCTGTTTTGATTCTGTTCTTTAGAAGCTGTAATGTATCTACCAACTCTCTCTACCTATAATTGCTTCTAGGAAAATGCTTGTTTCTGTGATAAACACAGCTTCTGTGGGACCAAAACCAATGAATAAATTTTGCAAGCTCTTTCCATCAGTAAAAACATTGGAAAATGCAAAACATTTCACTTTGATATCCCCTTGAAACAATTCTTTAAAATGTATTTTTTTTCTTTTAAAATCTAAAATTAATAGATGAATTATTTGGAGAAATAAAGCCAGGAATCTATTCACATAATCCTAAGGGAAAGCTAAGGACTGAGACTGAACACAATTCCCAACTCTTTAGCCAAAGTTTTAGACTCCCTAGCATTTGAAATTTCAGAATCAGTTCACTCTCAATTTCTTTTTTATTACTTATATTGATTTTTTTCTATCTGAAACTTAAATAAGTTTCCTGTACATGTGAACTCTCCCTACTCTGAAATTAGTGGGTCACTTGACTTATTTAAAGCTCTCACCCTGAACAGAGTACAATCTTTTTTTTAATGCATGTCTAAGAATTTGCCATAAGAACACCTCCATCTCCTCTACTCCTTTCCCGCAATGTCACCTTCTTCCTGACAAGTACCATTACTGAGCATGTCCTGAGCACACGTGTGCTCCTATCAGTGCTATTCAGTGTAGAACTAACACCCTATTCCAAGCCTCTGAAGATATTTAAATATACTTAGAACAGAAATGAAGTCGGTTGGCCTTTTTTTAAAAATCAGAGTATTTAAAATCTCAAGGTTGGCACAGCAGCTTTTTTCACAAGACAGCATTTGATGCTTGATGTACTTTTCTTTCATATAATCTCAGCTGGTTTTTAAACACACGTCACAAATAAACCGCATGCTTCCTATTCCTCAACTAATTAAAAGGTGCTTTTTTACCTTCTTGCAGATTTTCCCAAGCTCATTTAAATGTTTCTGCTGAAGCACCTGCTTTCAGAAGATAAACTATGAAGTCCCTGGATGTCACACAAAGAGGACAGGCTATACAGAGGTATTAACTAAATGCTTTGGCATGGGAAATGCAGTGAATACACACATTCAGTGCAGGAGAGGGTCTACCTCCTTGTGTCCTGTCAACAGCTTCTGTTTATTAAATACAAACTACACATTTCAAAATAATACTCTGCTAATTCTCTTGGTGAAGAAAAGCTTAGGATCCGTTACTGTCAGTAGCAAAATCAAGCTCATAATGATGCACTCCAAATCCCTCTCCTTTATTTTCAAATACTTGTTTGCTTCTTGTGTGGAAATGTCACACTGAGAAACAGCTTTTCTTACTTTTAAAAATGCAAATGCCCCTTGCATTAGAGGAACCTTTATCTCCACCTTACTATTATCATTGTGCAGGAAGAATTCCTCTTCTAACTCCAGATGCATTTCACAAGGACAGGAGTCCAATGCAGCATTGGGGCTAACTTATTTTTCTTGCCACCTATTCTGTTTTCAGCAGAGACGATGCACAGCAAATCTGCAGCTCTGATGTGAGAGAGATCTCAAACCACAAAAGCTACCTCTGGGCCAAGCTCCTCATTTCACCATAGCCATACTTTTTATATCTGGCATTTTTCCATGTTTATTACATTCCTGATCCGTGTGTTACAAACTCCACTGGGGAAGATCCACATTTCCTACACAATTTGAGACTGAATAGATAGCTTCCTTGCACTAAATGCATTAGCTGCTCTCCTTCAATTGTATGGCTCTTTTCAGCTCAGCTGCTTGAAACCGCTGTGTTTCCTGAAAACCAGATAGGAAAAACAGGGAGAAAATAATGGATTTAACTTTAAAGCAATTGTTTTCTTAACACAGCTACGTTTATCCCCTAAGCTGAGTTAAACTTGGCACTTTCAGCTTGCTTAAGGAACACATTTATATGTTCAAAGGCACTGTGAGTCCCATCTATCATGGGAATTTTGACTACAAACTGCACCTGCATATCAGGAGAAATAATCTTTCTAAATCCAGCCTGGGAGTGAATGCTGGCTTAACTGAGAGCCATGATACAACTTACATCGATAACTAAAATAACCATATGTCTTCCAGATCTCAAACAGCCAACTACTACAGTTCCTAATGTCCAGCAACAACAGCTTCTTGGAAAACTAGTCACACATTCAGAGAGGATGCAATTCTGGTCCCCATAACACCTAAGCAGCAACTGAACACTTTGGAAAACGTGATCCCAGTTGCAGAATCCTGGCACAGAGCACTTGTGACCATATGGACATCATCCTCTCTCTAAGAAGAGTAGACTTAGAAGCGATGCTGCAGCACTCTTTTAAGCAGAAATATGAATATTAAAAAAATGTATAATTACATATCTCTGCTGTTCTGAAATTAGTCCAAGTCCTGGAGCTTGGATAGTGAGAATTAAATGACACACTTGGAAATGAGCACTTGCCACACTCCACTGGTGTAAAGTTCCCTGCAACAAATTACATTGCAGGAAATTGCTACTTTTCATCATGTAAATGCCAGAAAAGCCATAGACACTAAAGTACCTAGCACCATTATGTGGCAATGTAAAATTGTTTGTATACCATTCCTGTTTATCCACAATCCAGTGGATAGTCTGCCTAGACACAGTGAAGATGAGTTCATTATAATTATCTAGAATAACAAAAATTAACAGCACAATGAGGGATAAACTAAATCACTTCCCATCTGCATCCTCTTTAATGTTGGACTCGAGATCCTCAGAACGTGTTACTTCGTTTACATTCATTAATACAATATTAATTCCCTACAGTGCCTTGCATAAATGTACCTGACTCCATTCTCCCATCTGCTGATCTAGTATTATTATTCTGTTCAGAGCAAGAATCCTAATTATGCTTATTTGTAGTTCCAATAGATATCTTTGCCCAATGTGAATAATGAGCGGTGTCTTGGGAAACCAGTCATCTTGCTCATAATAAAACTCCTGGCTCCTAATTATTCCCTAAAAATCAGTGCTGGTATTAGTTGAATTCTTGGCCATTTGGTGTTACTAACTAAACACAAAGCTTACCAATATTGTACTGGACTGATATTGCAATAGTGATAGCATCATTTTCTGTCTGTTTTCCTCGCCAATAATTTGATTCCTTCTGTCTGAAAAATGTTTTCATCTTTGATGCTCTAGGGTATACCGTCTCTTGGTACCGCTGATGATGAGGAGGAAGGGTAATTGTATTACTGTGCAATTTTATCTCAGTAAGTGCTCTGAGAAAACTCTTTGAGATGAAAGATGAGTGTGCTAGTAAGGACAAGCTTGAAGTCATACAAGCTCTGTGCTCATTGAAGAGGATCCAGTGACTATGATGGAAAGGGCCAATGCGTCTTTTCCTTCAAAAGAGCCAGTTGCAGGTAGTAGGAGCCTCATTGAGTACGTACACCAGTTTGAATACCTGGACTCATTTTGTCTTGTACGCTCAGTGGGTAAGAAAGAAAAGCACTCTGTCACTGTTAACTAAACACAGGCAACCGGCCAAATCATTCCCTCTATTTATCACAGTGCTGCTAGCAGCTGGCAGCAAACCTGGCAGAGAAAATTGAGCTGCTCCTCTCCAGAGTGGCAGTGAGGGCCATGGCTGAATGCAGTCCTGGGCAGTTCAGCTCTGCCACAGCAGCCTCTGCCTGCATGAAGAGAAAGTCCCCTGGCCCCTGGGCTGGGCAGCGGCAGAGCAGTAAGAGGCTACACAACGGAATTTGTCTCCTCGTTATTGCTTAGAGACTGGAAAGGCAAAGGTAAATTTCTGTGGGATAGCCCAGACTGTTGGGAAAGGTTGTGGTAGAGCATAAATCCTACTTATGGGTACAACTGCTGATTGATTAGTTTGCTGTGATGGATCTCAAGCCAAGATGCGATTCATTATTCCTCGTTTGTATAAAAAGAGAAATCCAGGAGAGGTGGTCAGCCTCAGATAAGACCCACTGGTTAGTCCACCAGCTTCACTGTACATATTTCTTTCAAAAGGTGAGGATGAAATAGTGGTTTCAACAAGAAGATATGATGATCAAATGAGCTGTGATTTTGCCAACTTACTGGGGCTTTTCTCCTATGCTAAGACTGTTACAAAATACAAAATGTGAAAATAATAGCACTGTGGTAAGCTGACCTTTTATGTTTAATTAAATTTTGAAAGTATTTCTAAACTATTTCTTGTCTGTCTGCTAGGTTTATGACAGTCATTGGATCTCTTAGTTTCATCCTTCTAAGCATCTGTACTCAAAAAGCTATCGTATAGTAATGCTTGCACACAAAAGACTAACACAATGCAGGCGAATCATCTTCATTCCTAAAATAAAAGTAATCTCTAATTTTCTTAACTCCTTTTCTCTGAAAAGCAGAAACAGAGTGAGGAACAGGTATCACAGCATCACTTTTGCTACAAGAGCTCCCAAAAGCCAGTTAAATGCCACTTAAACCTTCACACCAGATCCCTACTGTCCTTTACTCAGCTTTACGTGGTGTATATGACTCCACAACATACATGGGCACTATATTAATTTAATTTAACTTTATTTCACTTACTTTTATATCACAGTAACTTCAGCTTAATATAACTCTGTATTTAACCTTGCCTTCATAATAATTCCCTCCACATGCATCAAATTATCTCCAAATGTCAAGTTTATTTTCCGTGTACTTCCGTCTACACTTTACATTCCTGATTAACATGTTACAAGGTTTATTATGCTTAACCCTGACTACAAATTATGCAGCAATTGTCTGTATAAAAGGTAAATTACTCTCCCTTTGTATTCACTATCAAAAACTCAGGTTCAAGAAGGATGAAAAGGAGATCCCTCAACTCTAAAACCCTTTTTTCTAAATATAGTCAGCATGCTCCAGGTTACTGTATGTAACGTCACACACACAAATTCTTTGAGAATCATGGCTCAGTAAAATTAGTTGTCCCTAGGCCTTGGCAGTTCAGAAAGTTTTATGAATGTCACCTTACATAACAAAAATTAATTTCTAAATTCCTCATCATACCCAGGGTTTAAGAATTCTGTGGAAAATCTGGACTTAATAAAATCACTACAGCAGTCTACAAGAGGAAGAAAATTAAAAGTTCCCAGCCATGTGTGCAGAGAGAAATCACACTGACAGTCCCCATGCAACCCAGTTACTGGAGTGTTGAAGTTTCAGAGTCAGAAATTTAGTATCAGATGTTTCTGGCAGGGAAGGAACAAACACATTAATATTGCTGGTGTTTCCCCTGTTTTGCTACAGATTCCCCCCAGGATGATTAATGTGTAAGAGAGTTAACTCTGCTCACCACCCTTACCATCTTCTTCCCTTCAAGTCCCTTAAAAATGTGCCCATTAATAGGGACTTGACAGAAACGCACTCTTGATGGAGGATGGCCTGCTTATCTGTAAGGAAACACTGACATCCCAGGAGCAAAATGACCTAAAGTAACCAAAATAGAGGATGCCCTGCTTATCTGTAAGGAAACACTGACATTCCAGGAGCAAAATGACCTAAAGTAACCAAAATATGTTCAATTCCAAGTGGTTCTAGATTCTGCACTTATCTCTCTACCTGGCTAAAATGTCACATTGTTTGGGTTAAAACTTATCTACAGGAAAATGCTTCTGTAATGCTTGTCAGTGACAAGGCAGCTGCTGTGCTACTTCTTTATGTGAACCATTTCCATTGCTCTCCCCTTCCCACCCAGTTTGTGAATCCATTTCTTCTCCCCTATTAAAGATTATAGGAGGATTCCATGTTATTTTATATTTTTGTGATCATTACTATTGCTCACCTAAACTGGAATACTGCTCTAGTATTAGGGCTGTTATGTGCAATCAGACTGCAAACAGTAAGTTGTAAGTGCCGTGGTTGCGGTGCGCTCATCCTAAACTGAGTGGGACTGGAAACTGCTTCCCAAGGAGCTGTAAAGCACAATAAACATTGCACTGATGGCATGCAAACTGTCATTGCCAAAAGCCTCACTTGCAGTAGCACCACGGGAAACAAAAGCATCCCAGCTGTATTCTCTGGGAGATTCACATATTTCCAGGGTTGCTTCTGTCTTGCCATCTCCAAATGCCAAAAGTTTTCTCCAGATAATTTTTTGAGGGGAGCCAAACCCTTAAGGCATTAACTAAAATACTGTATTTTCTTACACTGTTGCTTTGTCCCTGATTTGATGTGTTGAAACAATCTTTTTTCCCCTCCACTTTTCCAAAAGAGAGACATAGGCTTGTTCCTCTGGGAAAGTGAAGAGAGCATTTTCCCTCAGAAAGTATTTTGTTGACTTTTAGAGAGGTTTTTTTTTTTTCTTTTCTGACCAAAGTTAGCTGGGAGATTTTAAGAACAATGTCACTCGACTATCCATATAGTGACTTACATGAGGCAGTGTCCAGGTTTGAATTTTATGTGACTGCTAAGTGGCTAGTACTGTCGCTAGTGTTACAATTTTGAGGAATAAAGATCTTATTTTTTCTAGGTGCAGGTGTGGGTTGTAGTGTCTGAGTTATACCCTTCACTATGAATCACAGCATCTACTACTCTGCTTTACTGTGAGTAGACATAGACAGATGCTAACATACCTTCACACTCACAGATACAAATATATTTTTTTCCAAGACAGCTCCAGGCATCACAACTTCAGCTCTGAAAAGCTTTGGAGAGTTTCTTCTCATGCAACATTTTAAAACTATTTTGCTTGGGCAATGTGCCAGGCAGAAAATTATTTAATCACAGAACAAGCATAGAAAGAGCACTTAACAACAGCTCTCAAAATATAGAGGATATTTCTTAATTTATAAATATTTAAAGAGAACAATACAAGAGTCACAAATTTGGTGGTGTTTTTTCAAGGTCAGAAGGGTTCTTTACATCTATTTTCCACAGTCTCTGAAACATCAATGCAAAACATTTCTGCAATTAATTCATTTAGCTCTCAAGACAAACTCAACGTAGCATCTATTACTAGTGGATTTGTCTCTGAAAAAGCATGGAGAACAAATTCCTCATGTACAGAGCGAGTCCCACGCAGTGAGCCAAACACAAATTTCACTACAAAGCTTAAATGTATTCTCCTTCTCCCAGGCTATTTCCATGATAATTTTTAATTTCCTCTCTTATTTTAATACCTAATTTGTTCCAACAATAAGTTAAAATTTTAATAATAGGAAATTTAATTTTTGCTTTAATGGGACTTGATTCTTTCCTGTATTATGATTTGGGTAATTGGTTGTACAGCTTATGCATTCGCTTTGCACAAGTGAAAACTGAAAAGAAAAAGTTAAGCTTCTAAATGCACATGTTTTCAAGGCAGTAGAGAAAATTGGATTTTAGGTGAGAGAGGAAAAAAAAGAACAAGCTGTTCTTTCTTAAGGCTAATAACCACCAAACCACATCCCTGACCCAGTCTCTAAGAAAAAAGATTCATTAAATACTGACCTGGAAAAGTTCATATCCAAAAAGCATGAAAAAAAGAATATAGATTACTAGCATATCTTTAGAAATACCGGTTTTCCTAATTTCTACAGAAGTGCACAACTCTTTTGACTGTGCTCTAGCAGTGTGAATGCATTTGGCAATGGATACTTTTTTATTTTTCAGGTATCAGGCATATTTTGGTTAAAAAAAAAATCGAAAGTATCGAGTCACCCTTTTTACTTTGAATATCAAGATGGCTTCAAAGGCAGCGAGGATCTCCCTTAGAGAAGCCTAGGATACTGAAGTAGCATAAAGTCAAAAGGAGAAGCAGAGAACAAGCTAATTAGAACATAAACTGCAACACAAAAAGGGTCTGAAGGGATGTTCTGGCCCAGCCACATCAAAGTCCAGTACCATCAGGCATTAATTTGGGATAAGCTGAATAACCCAGTAGCCTGCTCTCTCAATTAGAAATTTAACCATGAGAGTTGGAAGAGACAACAAAGCAAAAGGATGCAATGGGAAGAGGCGGTTTTCACTTCCAAGCACTTTTGGAGGGGCTGTCAGAAAACTCACACAGGGATTAGCAGCCGTTGCTTCACAGCTGTGTACAAGACCTGATGAGAGAGACAATTACGTAGGAATAATGACCATTCACATACTCAAAAGTATTTACAATAGTGATATTTAATATTCAAAACAGGAACTAGGTAAGGCCAGCGATACTTGTGAAGGAGAAAATAAAAGCAGCAGTAAAAGGGAGTGAGCACATTCTGCCTACTAGGGCAGCTTCTGAAGTTCCCTTCTATCTTCTCTTCATAAAACTCAGCAAGGTGAAACAGCAGAAAAAAAAAAGAAGATGCACAAGTGAAAAGATATCTTTTTAACAATTGAAAGTCCCGTCTGGAAGAAATAAAAAAACAAACCACAAAAAAACCGCCAAACCCTCCTCCTCCAAAAAAAAAACTCAAACAAGAAAAGAAGAGAAATTCTGGAAATTCAAAATGAAAACCTAAAGCAAGACCAAATAAAAACACTAAAGCCCCAAAGAGTATCTTGTTGAAATAATAAATATGACTCACAAAAGGTGTTCCCAAACATATGAGAAGCAAGCTATCTGCCAGAAAATATGGTGAGGCGAGAGATTATGAAGAGGTAAAAGGATTACTCAAGGAATAGTAGGCCAGAGCAAAAAAATTAAGTTATTGATTTAAAAGAGTGTTCATGAGGCTAATTAGAGAGGTTTCCATGGCAATCTCCTTTTTAAATGGCTCCTTTTTAGATGGGCTGTCACCAATCAGTAAGTCCTGAGAGCAAACAAGTCTAAGAGTTTGTTCAATTTGGGTAGGAAGTGGAGTTCACAGTACAATCTTACTGGTTTGCAGCATGATGGTTTTCAAGAATTTTTCTCTTTTCAAGTTCACAGCCACCCCCATTGTCACAAAATATTTCTCCTTTCTACTATTTTGCTTCCTAATGTTTTATGTCCTTTCTTACTTTTCTATCACTTGTTTCAAAAAGCACTACTCTAATAATTTTTTTACTCTATGCAGCATATATTTTTCATGCCAAAATGTTTACCAGCCATTACCACAGAGTTCTACCTTTGCAGGCAGCTCTTCTTTCGAGGTTTTCTTAGGCCTTCACATAATTTTTATATCTTATTTTCTCTATATTTTTTACTATCACCTCTTATTTTCTTATAAATTTAAAAATAAAACTCCCTGTTTATTTTGTATTTGAAGTGTTAGATTTCTTTCACTAAGTCAAATTTCACCAAGTTTAGCAATTGATATGGGGAAAGCAAGCAGTTTACTATCTCTGCTGTGTTTATCCTCAGCAATTCCCATGATTTGTAGATGGCCTGAGAAACGAAGATGTTAAGAGGTCTTCAATGCTGCAGAGCCATAAACCCTAAAAAGCTGCAGCTTCTCAGCAAAATATGACCATATATGTCAGTTCTTCTTACTTTGCAATGGCAGACTGTCATCCTCAAAGTGCAGGATCTTGTCCCAGTTCCTTATTTACAGATAAAGCCAGAAATACTGAGAAAATCTACAAGGTCATTTCTCTTAAAAGGTTTAGGCCAAGCACATCCTGTGAAGTTAACAATTTACATTTAGGTAGAAAACGGCGGGGCTGACTTAGGAGCAAGAGCTGTGCTGCAGGAAT
>NW_010183349.1:17262-21007 GCF_000695765.1 Mesitornis unicolor
ACAGCTAGAAGTCATTGAGTCTCCAGGGCTGTTTTGCCACTCTTTGAGCATCGTGAGAATTTAGGGACTCGAGTCTCAGTTGCTTTACATTACTGCAGCTCCAGTGAAACAACGAGCCATTCCTAGCAGGCATATCTCTGTAGGCATCTACACACTTGACTAGCTGCCACACAAGCCATCACTCCCCACAGATAGCAGAGCAGCCAGTTGCAGTCCATCAGCCAGCTGAGCCTGGACAAGATGCTCTTCTGCACACATGAGCAGGCTCACAGCTCGGGTCTGCTTTTGAATCCCAACATTTTTTAGAGAAAGGACAACAGTCGAAAGAAAAGTGACAGCAAGAGGGATATCATTTAGAAACAAAACATGCTACGCTGTAGTAAATAAACTGACACTTTTGGTAGGATTGATAAACAAAGACCTCGCACCATATGTCTTCCAGGTGGTGGTTTTGATCATGCCTTCAGTAATGCTTTAATCAATGGGGGCTGAGCTCTTACTTGCCACTTATGGTTGGTGAGATCTTTTCATAACCTTCTTTGCGATTCTATAATTTAATCTGTTTGGATTGCTAAATGGAATGAATTGGTGGATTGTCTTCATCGCAAGGATGCTTCCTGACATACACTAACATGTAGTCTAATCTGAGAGCATGCAAGGCTGTAAAAACAGACGTGGGTGTCAAGTAGAATCTCACCAGAAACAGGAGTGCACAGTGACAGCTTTAAAAAAAAAAAAGAGTACACAAAGCTATTTTTCTGTGTTTCACTCACTGTTTCCAGGACAGGGATAGTAGTATTAAGCCTAATGCTGCTGTTAAAGACAGTTGCAAGGGCATTTCTGCAGACTATTTGCTAGAAATGTAATCTCCTAAGGGGTTCGATGGACATATGAAAATGATTCTGTTGACTCTGTTTTTAATATTCCAGTCTTAGAAGTGAGTCACCCGGCTGTGGACAGCTGGTAACTGTGAAGACATCTGCATATGGTTTCACACCAAGGTGACACGGGGAAGATCGATTACCTGGGACCAAAGAGGAGAGCAATTCTCATCAGCGTGGCTCATGGGTGAAGACTTGCTCATATGGACAAATCCTGGCTATGTTATTCATAATGGAAGTGACATCGAGCTCACTTACATGAGCAAAACAAACAGAATACACTGGTAGATCAGAGAAGGATTTATTTGCTTTATGACTCAGGCTCAGGGTTTGCCAACTTTGGAAAAAAAAGGAGTGCATACAGATTTTTTTCCATTTGATTAAAAGAGAGAAAGAGAGGGAAGTCTTCCTCCCTGAGTGGACTAGAGGGATCCTAGCTCTGCTAGGCTGACATTATGTGTTTTCTCCCTCAAAACAGCTTGATATTTTAATCACTAACCTAATGGCTGTTTTCCACCCTTCATGGAAAACTGTAAAGCACATTAACTTTGTCCTTTATTTCTGTTTTAATTTTACTTTTGATTGTTAATTGAAATAAACCCCTCAGTTTCCCACCCAGTTGTGCCTACGGTCTGCAGAATCATGGTTGCTAGGATCTCTACAGTCCACACAAGGAGGAAGGTTCCCCTCTCTTCCTCTCTCTTTTCAAGGGCAATATAGACCTAGGGCCCAATCCAATGGATTAAACCGGGCCCCCTATCTGTATTGTCCTTGCTCCAGTGGATATTGCTTATTTTTTTAAAAAACACAAAATGAAAACTGCAAAGAACCAGAAAGTCATGAACTGGTTCTTAAATTTGAGCTTTCAAATGGGATAGAGAAAAACAGCAAAGCACTGAATTAAGGTTGTTTTTTCAGCTTTGGCTACCTCCACTGCAGAAGGCTATAACTGCAAAAATACCTGCAAACAACCAGTGACTCTGACATTTACTTTGTTCTTTTCTGAAATTTCAAGAATCCACCTCTGAGGCATTTCCTACCCACCCCACTTCTACGATAATTTCCAGGACATTTAATGCAATCACACTGCTAGCATTTTCAGTAGAAACAACCAGTTCAATATTTTTTATCTTATTTTTGAGGAAGGAGATTATTTATTTCTAGACATATGGACTACATCTTTCAAAGTGATTTGTTTCTTCTCATTTAGAAGAAAACTTTTTTTGAAAGATTTTGACACTAGAGAATTTAAGGGAAAAAACAAAATTACTTATATGTGAATGTAACATTATTCAAGTTATTTTTTTCTCCTCTCCAATAAGCATTGCAAAAGCTGACATTTATTCGAAATAGTGACACAGCAACAATGATCCACACTATACATTTGTTCTAAATACTGGGACAGATCCTCATCTTCTGTGGCCTCATGTAAGCTTCAGTAGAAAAGGACTGATTTAATTCACTCGAGTATCTGATCCAGTAAAAACATCAGCACTGATAGGCTCTGATAGCTTTCCCTCTTTCTTCTAAGTCTCCACTGTTATTATTCTTTTCTGCATGTGGGAAGCCACACAGTAGCTGAATGTCTTGACCTTGCTTTTGAGCCAAAATTAACATATCAAGAAAGGAGTTCAATAGGGCAGTCATATCCACTCCAGACCAACAGCCAGAACATCTTCTGTTGCTATTAAATACCTATTTATTGGCTAACAGAAAGGCCTCTAAAGGCCAGCAGTGTGATCTAGCATATGTCCAGACTCCCATTTTCACATTAAAAACACTCCTATACTACTTTGTGATGTGCAATGCTCATGCAAAGGCATTTCATAATAACTGTGGTGTATGTCTGAATCTTAGCAATTTAGGGTGAGAACAATCTATTCAGCTTCTGCCGCTGTAAAAATGAATGGATAAAATTATTTTCACCTATTAATCTTCATTGGAGTTTCTCTCAACCACAGCTAATGCAACCTTTCTCCTTCAAAGCGGTTCATGAGGCTGTTTTGTTTCATCTTTCATATCTGTACAAAGAGGCAATTCACCTAAAAAATTTCATGTTCTCTAAAAACATATTGCATGTATTGGCTCCTCAGTTTGGTGTGTTGAATTGTGCTATTGCATAAGAGATTTAGGGCAGCAAGCAGCAGGTGAGAGGCACTGCAGTTACACTTTAATTAGCTCATGCTAGGGGTTTCTTCAGAGCTTACTCAATGACTATTTGTCCACCTACATTATTAAAATCTTACTCATGTCCTTCTGTTTCAAGGATTTTTAGTACCTCCTGAAAACTGTATTGTTAAGATTGCATGTAAATAACTATTCTGAAATAATCCCAATTGGTAATTCTATAAATCTGTTGAGCACCAATTGTAATTACAGAACTTGGCCAATAAACATAAAAAATTCCAGGAAAGTACTATTTTAGGCACAAAAAATGTCCTCTGGATCTTGTCTGATTTCAGAAATATTCATCATTTGTGGGATTCTTAAATATATTTTAAGCCTTTGCCGCCTTTTTGAGAAATGGATTCTCAAAATGTCATGTTCTGTAAAAAAACCCCTACAGTTTTATTAATACCTTATTCCACATCACACTTATTATGTTAATAAGAATAAATATTTTTGCATAAATACATACCTCTGATTTGTTTCTACAGTTAGAATACATTATAATCTTAAGTTTCTTATTTCTGGAAGCATTAATATACTAAAGGAATGTGACAACTTTGAAGTAAACTAGTGGTATGGGTACTTCTGAAGTACTTCATTAACATATGTAGATCTGTGTTACGCAGAGCCTTCCAATAAGGTTCTAATAAGCAAAATAGAAATATAATAAAAATATAAAAATGTATAAATATAAA
>NW_010183350.1:0-64741 GCF_000695765.1 Mesitornis unicolor
AGAGCCTCGGCGCGGGGAGGCTCATGCTGGGGGAGATGGGAGGCCCTGGTTTCGTTGCGTCAACTCCCCTCCCCCCCGGAGTGGGTGGTGGTGCGAGGTGGCTGGTGCTGCATCGCGACGGCAGCGCCTCGGCCCTGAGCCGGGGCGGGGGCCGTGGACTTTGACGGTAAAAGTAAAGGAGCTGTGTAGAAACCGGTGCACCGAGTACGGAGCTCCCTTCTGAGAAAAAAAAAAGTGCCTTTTTTTGGCATGGCTCTAACCGTTCTGAAATTCAGAAGTCAGCAGGTAAATGCAGTGTATCGATGATGTAAGTCATCTGTTAGCATATATAATAAGAAGTACTTGTGACTCAGCTTGTTGGCAGCTTGCAGGAGACAGATTTTTGGCAGCAGAAATATGTAAATTGGGGATGCATCAGAAGCCATACATAATGTGTTTGAGATCCTTGTCTTCTTTGCAGAATTAAATAAACAAAAAAAATCAATCCTGTATGCTAGTTAAACCAGTGTTAGTTCAGAGTTTCATTTTTACAGACTTCATATGTAGTACTGTCTTAGTGTTTGATCTACCCGACCAAATGTACAATTTCAAAGGATACGGTTGTCAGTTTCTCCCCTTGGGTCCCGAGTTAGGGTTCCTAATGTTTCCGCTTTTGCTGATACACAAAATACATGCAGGTCTACCACCAGTTAGCTAAGAGAGCATAAGCTGTTGACAAGGCTCTGATTTATAGAAAAGGATAATCAAAACCTATCAGGCTCATTTCTAAATATATTTTAAAGGCCTTATTGAAAACGAGCAACTCATTGAAAGCTGGTGCACATATTATTTGTATTTTTAGATCATTTATCCTCACTTGACATGATCATAATAAGTTTATAAAGGTCTAGAACTTTTGGAAGACCGATACTGTTCTTAGACAGCAGAGTATTCTGGTAATATGTCTGTAATCTGACTTGCCTAATTCTGTTTTCATTTTTATTAGTGGGTACTGCTGACTTTGGTAGTTATTTTCTAAAGCCTTAGGTTTTAGCACAGTTATTCTTGGATTTCTTTGAAACTTTCCCTCCAGGACATCACTTCAAAATGACTTGATGGTTTCTGGATTAGGAGGAAGAGAGGGTGGGCTGAAACTTAAGAATGTGTAAACCCATGCTAATTGGCAGTTGCATTTATTTTGGCAGAAGTGTTTTTACCACTTTTATGTATGGAGAATGCAGCATCATATTGGTTTGCCGATTCTGGTTTTGCTAAAGTCAAGTACTCGGTGTGCATTCTCCAACGTGTTTGTCAGTGTTGCCATTTTGACTGCATTAGTGCCAATCATGTTCACGAATAGCTGTTAGGTACTTGATATCATAGGATGAAGGGGTCCGGTCCTTGTTGTTTGGGAGCAAACAAATAAATTGGTGTCTAGTCAGAATGCAAGTATGTAAGCACATCTGACTGATCTGGAGAAAGCTATGGGAAGCTTTCAAAAAGCCCTTTTGGAAGGGCTGACCTTAAAGTAATTTGTAGCAGTAGACTAACTGGTAGCTCTTTCTGTATGAGAGTGAGATACCTCCCTTTGACCCTTAGACAAGCTGCTGAATCTACCAGTCTTTCAGAGGATAATACCTTTTATTAGACTCCCTCGATTCTAGGTAACTTTTGAAGATTCAAGTGCATAAAGCTATAGTGAAACTTATGTTTGATGGAGTTCAGCCTCAGCAAGACACTCCTATGTGGCTGGAAAGATATACAGAGGAGTTCCTGTGCTTTAATGCACTGTGTGCAGGTTGAGCATGTATTTAAATAAGTAACATAGCTGTTTTTAAAGGATTTTGAGCTCTAATCTGTTGGGGTTTGTTTTAGAGTGGGTTTCAGTGTATTAGTTCTTCTGTTTAATTACTGATATTTTCACCCAAGTTTACATCAGGGGCTTAGAAAAGGTGGCAAATGTGGGTTTTTTGTTTGTTTGGGGTTTTTGTTGTGTTTCAGTTTGGTGGGGTTTTTTGTTGTTTTCCTTTAAAAGAAACAACAACCCAACCCTGTCTAGCACAGTTTAAACGAAGCCAAAGATGTAGTTGGTATAACTAACCAATGTTCTGATTGCACTGGAGTAGTCTGGCTTTGCTCTTCATTTGATATCTTTTCTATCTGTCTGGTTTTTTCTGCCTGTTCACCTTCATAGTTCAAAGTTGTTACTTCATATCTCTTGTCTCTAAATACCCTTTTTTGGATGCCTGCCAAGCCACATAGTTCTTTTCTGCCTTCTTTCTTGAGCATATTGTGCACCTGCTGTTTTACTCTGGTTTTTTTGAGATTTCCTTTTTCCTTCTCAATTGTTAGCTTTGGATATGTAGGCCAGCCCTTCTTCTCTGTATCATATCCCGGAAAATACATACAGGTCGTCTACTTCTTGGTAGGCTTTTTCTCCAGAAAGTCTCTACTACTTCCCCACTGCATTGTAAGAGAACCCAGAAAATAAATTTGAAAAAGCATTGAGAGTGTTGGGTTAGGACTAAAGAACTGCTTTTTAGCCTGGAAGGGAGGATCCGCCATGGATTCCTGGAATCAAAGCTCAGTGCAAGGTAATACTAGACACTTATGTCCTGGATGTTATGAAAAACTGCATTACTTTGTGAAGGAAATCACAACATGACAGGGGTAATAATGTTTAAATGCTAGATTTATGGCAGTTATATAGCATGCTACAAGTAAAACAACTTTTTAAATCAATGCTACCTCATCCCTTTACTGCTAGCCCTTTGCTTTGGATTATATATGGTTTTGAAAGTTTTCTTTAATAGTGAGACAGACAAGTTTTTTCAGTACAGCTGATTTGCATTTCCATTTTGCAAGTTAACCAGATGTTTCAGTACTTTTTTCAGTACTTCCTCTTATAGGTGGAGGAATAAATAATAGGGGAAAAATGTATTGCAGAAGGGAAATTTGAAAACTTATTAATGAACATGCTGATAATGAAGCAGATACAGAAAGTTATTCATACTAAAAGGATGATTAAGAGCATAGAAGAGCATAGAATGGTTTTGGTTGGAAAAGACCTTTAAGATCGTAGAGCATAGGCATCGATCCAGCCCTAAGTCCTTCACTAGACCATGTCCCTAAGCACGACATCTGCTTGTCTTTTAAAAACCTCCAGGGATGGTGATTTAAGCACCTTCCTGGGCAGCCTATTCCAGTGCTTGACAACCCTTGCAGTAAGGAAATTCCTCCTCATATCCAACCTAAACCTCCCATGGTGCAACTTGAGGTCATTACCCCCTGTCCTGTCACGAGTACAAGTCTAGTTATGAGGGAGAAGAGACCGATACCCACCTTGCTACAACCTCCTTTCAGGTAGTTATAGAGGACAATGAGGTCTCCCCTTGGTCTTTTTTCCTCTATTAGAACATCTCTAAGTTGTAGAAAATGAAACATGTATGCTTATCTAAGTTAGATGATAAATTTACCTTTCTCTTGATAGAGGTGGCCTCAGCAACATGTTGTTTCAGTGCTCGCTACCAGATACCATTGAGACGGTTGCAGATGAACCACGGAAAGTTCTCCTGCGCTTATATGGTGCAATCCTACAGATGGTGAGTATGTAGAGTGCTTTGGGAGTGGGAGGGTTTCTGTAGCTTAATTGTAATTTGTTTGGAGGTCTTCATTTGTGACACACTGCAAATGTGTGCTGCTTTATCCTTTTGGGAATGTGGTAGTGGTAGTGGGTAGATTGCTAGCTTAAAGCAGGTTTCCTTATAGTTTGTTATTGTCTAGAACTTACACTACTTTCTATACAGATCCTGACTGGCGTGTATCAGCTGAAGGCTCATTTGCTGTCCATTTGATCAGTAATGTTTTGTTAATGGTGTTAAGTTTGGACTGTGGTGTTTCAGAAAAGTTATTAAAGTTTGCTTTTGTACAGTATGTAGGACTTTGGCATAACTAGCAAGACTGCAAGAGGCTAAACCACATAATTTTAATCATGGCAGTGCTTATGAATCTTGGAGAGATTAAAGTTGAAATTTTTGTCAAACTTGTACAATGCTCAAGCATTTATTAGAGATCTCATGGGTAATTTTGTGGCTGGAAAGTTTGATCTATAGTATTAGAATGAAAATGAAGCACAAACATCAATACTGTACAGCCATCTCATTCCAAAACATGCGTTCCTAAATGTGTGATATGCCTTGTAGCTGGCATAGAAGCTTAACTAGATGTTTGTCAGACTCTTATGTTACTTTTATTTGGTTAGTGAAATGTAAATAGCATTGAAATTTGTCAGACCTTAAGAGAAGTGGTTGGCAAATCTGTTTCAAATTGTAAGGTTTAAAATCAAGAATATTTTGTAAAGGTGATCTCCTCTAAAGCTTACAGGCTGTTACCATAGGAGTATACAGCAGATCTTCTCTTACCCATTTCTGCTAGACACTTGAAAATATTGTAAATAAATAATATAAGTGTTTAACCTTACGAAAAAATTGCAGCTTCATAAAATTACATTTGGATGTTGGCATTTGTTTCTACTTAACTTGGAGGGTCTGTTTTTTTACCCATTAATGTGACATTTTACAGTACTCAGTCACTTGCTTTGAATAACTGATCCAGTATCTACAGGAGATTTACTGTCCCTGAAATTTCAGCCCATTCTTCCTGCTTTTGCTCCCTTATCAAATTTACTATTAAAAATCTCATTGAATGCTGTCACTTGACTGGCTTTGAAGTGTTCTTTTATGTATGTAAGGTATTAAATTTCCCATGGTAGCAAACTTTACCAGAAATATGCACAAGATTCCAGTGGCTTGAAATAGCATGAAACACTTGGCTACACCTCTGTGTGCGTGTTGGGAAAGTTAAACTGTTAAACAAGAAATTGTGCGGAAGTTCGTTAATTCAAGCTTAAACAATCTTTCCTTTAGTTTAAGAGAAACCAAAAGCAAAGTGAAAAAAATGGCAGTGAGAAACTTTTCAAAATTACTCCTACGCTTGATGCTAAGAATATTTTTCGTAATTATTAATGGCTTTAATGTAATGCTGGCTTAATATGTAGATGGCTTGAGTAGGAACGTGGGCTGTAAAACTTCTATAGTGGTAGAACTTCTGTTGCCCAAGAAGAAACGTGGCCTTTCCCCTATTTCGAAGGAAAAGTAGACTACAATTTGGTTGCCCTCCTCTTCCCTCAGGGTTTTTTTTTTTAACTTGCCTTTTCTGTACCCCTGTCCACTGAAGAAATCAAAATAAAATTGTGGGCTCTAAAATCAGAACTAATTTGGTTTGAAAATTGAAAACATGTTCGTTAACTTTCTAACCTTTCTACTCTTGGTGTTGAAGGATCTTTTGAGATGTCTAACTTCCTTTATTTCCGTAGTGGCAGTGAAATGACTGCTCTTGTTGGTGCAGTTCACTAAAGGTTAAGTAAGCAGAGAAAGTCCCAAGGTAAAACTTTCAGATTGCATTGAGGTTCACAATTTTTGTCGGCAAACATTTGTCTCTTCCAGCCCCTCTAGATTAAATGCAAGTTAAAATATAAGCAAACTGTTTCTTGGGGTATTTTGAAAAACGTCGCTTAGGATTCTTATGAATTATTGGGTGGCATAAGCAGAATCTTATGACAAGCCTGTTAAGAGGGAGTAGCTTGACATTTTTTAGTCATGTTGCTTGAGTTTAAAGCCCTGTAGAAATTAAGGGACACTGCTTTAAGTAAGTTGAGTTTGGACACGTTATGCTAAAATCATGACTTAATTCTCAATGACTTAATTGTAACTGCCACTGGGTATTAGTAGTTACCATTTGTTTGTTTGAGCCTTTGTAGCATGTTTTAACTCTTGTCCATTTTACTTTCTGTTGAAATTGGAGCACAAAACAGTGATAATACTAGTTCTTCTTATTCCTTTATTGTAAATACTGTAGCACCAAATTGTTGTACATACAGAAGACAAGTTTACGTTAAAATTTTGAATAGAAGTGAAAAATGGATACCTGATACTAACTTAAGAATGAATGATACTGGTACCATAATTCTTTGAGCCACCTTCTAAAGGAATTTTTTTTTTTGCAGTTTGAAAAGAGCCCCAGTTTGCTTATTATGAATCTTGGAAGACACAAATGTCAGTACATGAAACTCATCCAATATAAACCATGCCAGTTGGCTAAAGCTGCCACACAGGGAAGGCTTTGTGCCTTCTTCTGTCATAGCTGATATGTTTAAGCCAATTTTTTGTGTGCATGACTGTTTTGGGGGGAGTTGGGGGGAAAAGGAATTAAACTGGCTTGGCCATTATTATGAATGGTTGCACTGGCATGGATGTTTTAAAAAATCAAGGACTTCTCTTGAGTATATCCTTGAGCAGAACTTTTTTTTACGGCAAGTATTTGTGCTTGTGACAGGTTAAAGTACTAACCACATTAAAACTCAAATGTTTGAGGCACAATGCAGATATGTTCTACTTGAAAAAAGGGAATGTCTTACTCTGCTTCACTTATTCTGGCTCCAGCTTAGCTGCTAAATTTAAAGGGCAGCATTGAAAGTAATACTTCCTCATGACAAAATGTCTTTTAACTGTTGGCTATATGAGTGTTAAAACAGCTCAAACAAAAAGTTGTCCAGCAATATGCCTTTTAATCTCTAGACTTTAAGATTGGATTTCATATGCAGATCACTAGTATTTCTACTGAAATTCAGAACAACCAGAACTTCACATCTTAGAAATGCCGATAGGACTTCATTATAAGCTAGCATCAACAACAACGAAAAAGCAGCTCAAATTAAGATGAATTTCTTTGAAGTTCACCCTATCAAAAGGTAACGTGGGGATTGATTCCCATTTTTTTACACATGTCAAAAGAACCTTGAACTCTGATTCACTGGGACTCTGTTACTTTGCAACAGCCAGACCAAAATCTTGTATATAAATGAGGAAAACCAAACCAATATACCTAGTGTACCTCTCTGATCTCTCAATTTTATGTGAGCAGATGCGAAAGAAGTATAAATGGTTGCCACAGTTCTGTGGTCAATCTTTTTTCATACCTGCCTTGCTGCCTTTTATTTTTTGTAACTAAATAAAATACAGACTGCTGTGTAACTGTAATTATCAACGTCTTCTGTGGTTGTTGGTGTCCATGTCTGTTTGTAGCATGGAGTAACTACAAATCCCTGGCACTGGCAGACGGCTTGAAAGAAACCAAGCACCTCTTACGGGGGTATATTTGTGTTGGGTGGAGTTAAGGGTATTCTGGGGGTGATGTACCACTTTAGTTGTATATGCATGTGTTCTCTGCTGCAGGCTTGCCCATGCGATCGTGCCTAGAGCACTCTGGTTTCCAGGTGACAGACACGATTCACGGTATAGTATGAGATCTCTGAAGTTGGAGCATTCTCTACGGCTTTCATTTTCTTTAGTACTGGATTTCATGGCTTAAAAAATAAGGCTTTAGAAGCACCAGCCACTGTCTGTGCATCTGAATGTTTACAATAATAACAAAATACCAAAGTACTGCCCCTTCCTTTCCTCTGCTCCCTCATAAGAGAATGGTAACTTGAAATGAAGAGGATTAGAGATGTCTCTGTGGCTTTTGCAGGGCTTGAACTGGGAATTCTTCTTCACATGCTAGATTCTAAGGCTTCAGCAAATTAGTATCAGCTCCTTCACGTCTGGCAAGGATCACTGATCAAAAGCAGACTCTTAGAAGCAGAAATAGTTATTGCTGAATCTAAAACTGTTTATGTTCCCATACCCTGAAGTTCAAATCTGTGTCTTCCAACAGCTTCTGCAATTAAGAAAAGTTTTCCCTGCATAGATTGCTTCTAACCTCTCAGGCAGTTCCTTGTAATGTTGTGATTCTTTGGGGTTTTAATTCCTAGGGATTTGTCTCAATTAAAGTACTGCAGTATTTTGAAATCTTAAACTACTAAAACTGAGTAAACTCACACAAATTTAGTTGTAATGTAAGATTTGAATTTGTGGGCAGAGCTATGAGTTATCTGGGGAAAAAAGAGCTGCAAGTTTCTCGTCTATACAGAATTCTCCTGCCAAGCATCATCTTGAATTTTCAATACAGAGCTTATCTTCCAGCTATAAGAGAAATTATTTTAGGGTATTAGGGAGAAAATTACGAACTATTCAGTTTTGTGTCAAACTGCCAGATATATAAACACTGTCTGGTTTTCTTCTGGTCACAGATCAGATAATGCGGCATGTCTCCCATCTAGGACTTTGTCGTGGTTTAGGACTGAGCTGGCCACTAAATCTTGGACAGATGCTCTCTATTAACCTTTCTCCCCTCCCCAGAAGGGAAGAGAAAAGAGAATAAGGGAGAGAGATTTATGGGTTGGAAAATAAAACAGATTTTATAACACAATAATCCTAATACTACAGGATAATATTGTAAATAGGAAAATAATGAAATATACACAAATATGTACAAATATATACAAAACCAATAGAAAATCCTCCCCCCAATGATGAATACGTCACCAGAGGCTCTGCAGAGCAGGGCACTGGAAAAGTCCCAGACCAAACTCAGCAGCAGTGGGAGCAGGATGCAGAACACACGAATCAGGACTGGAGGCAGACGAACCAGCAGGTTCTGCTCGGACTTTGGCCATTGCAGGATCACCACACGGACAGAAGGGTCTGAGCTGGAAGGGCTCCAAGATGGAAGAAGGGCTGAGACCCTCATGATCCCTTGGCGTTATACCGAGTATGACGTGTGTGGGATGGAATACCTCCTTGGTCAGTTTTGGGTCTGCTCTCCCCCGTAGGCGCAGACACAGCACCCATGGTGAGACAGCTGGTCTTGAGATATCACTTGTAGCAGCACATACTGGAAAAACATGCTGCTGGTTTTCAGCAAGTTCAACCACTTAGAAGAGACTGAGCTGAAAAGTAGAATCACTAAATAGAAAATTAGTTCTATTTAGCTCAAACCAAGACAGACTTTCATCTTGCACCTGAAGCTTCCTGCCTTAAAATCAGTTTGTGTTCACAAAGTAGACTCCATAAAAACTTCTGTTGTCTCTGTGCATACAGCTGTCCTCCCTTACTAAAGTTGTAGTGAACTTTCTTAATCTGCTTTGAGAATAAACCTTCCTGAAAAAAAACTCACAAGAAACCCCATCAAACCAACCACAAAACAAAAAATGTACCAACAGAAAATCCAAAACTAAACAAAAAAAGCCCCAAAAAACAACAACAAAAAAACCCACCCCACAAGCTAACAAACCACTGAACAATATCTGAAGAAATCTTAAAATATGTAGAACTCGGGTCCATTTCTAGTTAATCTTTCCATATAGAGAGTGTTTAAAAACCTCTGGGAGTTAGTCATTCTCTTATTTGGGTAAATAAAATCTCCTCATTGCTGTTGAAGTAAATAGCTCCCAGAATTGGACTTAAGTGGGAGTGAGCTATGAGAGTTTATGGAAAAACTGAAATTTTGATTGGATTTTGATTGGTTAGGCAAGAACACATGAGCTAAATATGTAGATCAAATACTTCATGGTATAGGATGTTTCACTTTGAGCTACAGTTCGCATAGGTGATTTTACAGTCAGAAAACAATCAAATCCTACCACTTTAACATCTGTTAAACTCTTAACTTCTGTTATATAAAATTGCGCCCTGCTTACTAAATTCTCCTCGACCACATGCAGTGGAGACTTTCCTAATTCTAGGCTGAGTATGAGGCCACTGATGAAGACTGATCCTCTCCAAGCTCCCATTCGTATTTGCCAGTTAGTTATGAATTACTTTGTATTCATTCTCCTCTGGACACTAACGCTCTATGCTGAGGGAACAGAAAAGAGGAAGGGGTGCTGCAGAAGTCTCCTTTTCTGATGACTCTGCAGTACACATCCCTAACTGTCTCTTTCTAATGGCACAGTAGATGCCATTAGGCTATCTCCAACACTAATTTGAGGTGTACTCTTAGAACTGGCTAGCTCTTTATACAGTATGACTCCTGGAAAGTGGATGCCAGTTCAGGTTCTAGGGAAAAGCCTAATCTGCTTACCTTCTGATGAACTGAACCGTTCTGAGAGCACCATTAATCAGGAAAGACTCCTGGATGGTGAGTAACTTTCTGACTGTTCAAGAAAAATCTAAAATGCAAGAGTGGTTTTGATGTAGGACATGCTTGTTCAGAGAAGCCCTCTGTAAGTTACTATTGAGTAGTTTTAGCTTTAGTGAATATGTTTTGACTTTATTAATTTCATTGAAAGGAATATAAACGTATAATAGTTTTCATATTGTCTTGTTTTAAACTCATTATCCTAGTGGAATGGGAAGTACTTGCTGAAAGACCATCGATTCATGTTAACTATACTTCTTCTATAGCTTCTGAAATACTGTAACTGCATAGCTTGTATAAATCATTAGCTTGTTTTATTGTACTTAAGGCAGCTGCTCTTGCTTAACTGTATTCCATTAAGTTCATATTTCCACCCATGTTTTGGACATGTTAGAGCTTTGGAACAGAAAGGTATGCACATGGTTCTATGAATCAAATGTTTTTGTTGAGGAGGTGGAGATGCAGGCTACCTTTATGGGCCTCTAAAGTTAGTCTGGTTTAAACAGTCGGGGTGGAATTGCAACATAAATAGCAGCCACAAACTATTGCTAGTTCTGAGCAAATATTTGCTTTCTTTTCTCCTTACCTTCAAGCCCTTTAAAGGACAAGGGTTTTATTACATCTTGAAGTTTAAATGTGCAGCTCTATTAAAAGCATGTGCCATTGAGGGTTCATTTGCTGAGGGTATGGTTTGATACTCTGGACCTGCATTATAACGAGTATTAACAATCCTAGCACAGTACGTTATGCGTGGAATTCATTAAAGTTTTGCTAACTGCAGTTCTTACTGAGATATCTTTAGCTTACATGGGCAGTTTGAAGAAAAATCTTGGGTTTGCACAGCCAGTGGTATGTTATACATATAGCCTAGACAGCACACTGTAAGTAAGGAAATTCTAGGCACGAGAAATTAGGAAAATAAGGTAATAGAAACAAGCCAGTGCTTTGCAAGCTTCATAACATGCCTCTTCTAATAGTCCTAAGGCTTTTATGTAATCTCTGTAGTGTGTCTCAAGTGCTTTACCTGCAAGAAGAATATAATCTCAGATGTCTTGCAGAGGAACTTAATGTTCTCTGAATTACAGATATTCCTCTAAGCTTATGATATATTGAAATCTATTTTGAAATAGTGAAAACCAAGAAAAACATACCTAAAAATCACCTCTCAGTCTATTTACAGGAGTGGCTTGGCCTCAGTGGCACATCCTTTTCAAAGATTTTGAATTGTTGAAATAGTGTGATGGTCAGAGGTCAGCTGGATACTAGTGCTGTAGCTGTCACAGATCAAGACAGTGTTGAGACACCTAGTTAATTGTAGCTGGCACTTCTACTCCCGTTGTTCTGGTGGTTACAGGTTAATAATGTTAAATTTCATCTTCTCATTTTGTTTGCTTTTTCTCATTCATAGAGGTCCTGTAATAAAGGAGAGTCTGTACAGTCTCAGAAGGAAAATGAATTGCAAGTGAGTAATTAAATCTGTTTATTTCACAGAACTTTATAGATGATAGAGAAATACTGCAATCCTGCTTTTCCTAAACCAGTAGTTATTCCACGTGGTGGCTGGGCTGTGTTTCTAGAAACCATAAACAGAAATCTGTTTGCTCATAGAAGTAAGTGTGAGTGTTTATGCATAGTTTGGAAGGATTTAAGCATTCCACATTAATAAGAAACAGCAACAAATTACACTCTAAATGGTTTCTTACCATTTCTAACATTGGTATCTTTACCACTATTTCTAATACTAGGCTCTACTCCCTTTAGTAAAGGAAGATCAATACTGTGCTTTGTCTAATCTCTGTTTTATAATACATTGATTAACTCTTCTGAGGAAAGTATATGGAGCTGGAGAGAATTGCCTCTTGCACATTGTTTCTGGTTAACACTGTGCTTGGATCATCTGTGTCCTGCAAACATTAAAGTTCTTGCATTTGGAACATTTCTGCTCGCCCAGCATCATATTTAGCTGAGTGTAATTTTTCATAAAGTCATCTGAACAGAATTTGGTAGTTTAGATTTCTACATTGGCAATATTTGTGTGTTTTCAGTAAGGGATAACATGGCAGCATGTTAGCCAAATGCTTTGCTTGTTATGTATTGGCAGTGATTGGGGAGAAGTACATTTTACTCATTTGGTAAGTGCTGCTTTTCCCCCCTTGTATTTTATGCCTTCTTGATATGCCATCTGAAACAGTTTAAGGATTTGTTGTTGTTTTTTTCTAATGAGTTGAAGCTGTTTTTAGAATTTTTGTTGTTGAGTGACTGCTTTTGAAGTCTTGTTGAACTTTCAGTTAAGCTTACTGGAGCAACTTCAATCAGTTGAACAAAGACTGAATTGAAACACGTACTGGTTTGATTCCTCAGTTTTTTCCAGCGATGAAAAGTGGAGGTGGCTTGATTTCTCCTCTGCCCCAATCCAGTAAAAATGGTTCCTAAAGTTATAAAAGAAAACAAAAATCCAAACAAGCCCCACCCTAGGGCCAGCAGGTCATAGAAGTTTTGCAGTACAGGATGCAGCAAGGCTTCAAAACTCTTAGTTTCTGAAAACAGTGATTCTATGGTGGTAAGTTACTGTTTTCTGCTCTTTATCTCATAGTGCTGAGCTTCACTGTTGGATCAGTGTACTCAAGAATTCCAGTCAGGATGGATTTGTTAATTTTCTTGAGCCTAGGTAAAAATTGTAGGTAGGTTTGATCAGAAGAGTTAATGTCATCCTTTGGAGAGAAGAAAAACCTCTTGGAAATCACCAAATGTTCTGGATCACTGGCAAAAGCATTGCAGCTGTTCAGAGCTGCCTGGTGTTTGACAACTCTAACTAGAGATAGGATAGTCTTCTGACAGCTCATAATGTCTTTTAAGAGGGATTATCTATGTTTTACCTTGGTTTTGATGTAACTAGTGGTCATTTTCCTCAAAATACTACTATTTCATGTATTTTACAGTGACCATTGTGTTGAAGCAAGACTAAAGCAGAAGCTTCAGTTCCTACTGAAGCATAGAAAGGCTTTTGATCTCTCCTTGCCTGAATGCGAGTTGCATACTGGAAAAGTCTGTAGAGAGTTTTTTTAATTCTTAGGCTTGAAATGCAACGTTGAGCTCTGAGTATTCATTTAGAAGTGTGAGTTTTCAAAACTTCTCCAGAAGCGTGTTTTAAATGCAAGTGGTCATGGTGACACCAGTTTGAAGCTGATTAAAATTGAGAACTTCAGAGCTTTAAAACAGGTTGTTGTTTTGGCAATATAAATCTGTTGCAAAGTACTTGAAGTCACTGATTTACTTAGTTAACAATGATTGGTCCTTTAAAAAAGTCATCAAGGGAACATTTAACTGAAAAGTTAAGATACTTAGATTTGTTTAGTGTCCATATGAAGTATGCTATAGAATTTTCTTAAGTCCTTTTAGTGTGTGGAGTAGAGACCTGGTAAAAGGTCCATCAGGTGTTATGAAGGAGAAGCCTTTGTGCCTAAGATACATAGATTATTCCAGAGCTCTCATTGGACTTGTTCTCAAGTGACCATTCTGTTACAGTAGAGGAAGTTCTTTTGGGGCTCTAAACTTTTTTTGACTTCTGGGAGTAAGGCCCGGGAGCATTCAAACTTGAATATTCTTGTAGTGCTGCTTTTAGATATGTGCCTGTACTTTTTGATCCTGAAGCAGATCTTTCATGAAGAGATGCAGCCATCCTTGTTAACACTGCTGACACAGAAGTTTATAAACTTGCAATTGTGTAGTTGTGAATCATCTGAAGGTTCTAAATTTTTAAGCATGTCTTAAAGGACTGGGGCTAGGCAGACATGTGGAGGAGTAACCCAGAAGTGCACTGTTGAGTAATTTCACTATTTCTGTTTGTCACTTCTGATGCATTAAAGGGCATCTTAAAGAAGAACATGCATGTGGTATGTGGAAAAACATGACCCCTTTAAGCTCTGCTAATGAAACAACTTCAAGTTTTCATCTCTAAGTGAAGGACCATAGAAAAAAGCAATGATTGTAAACTGTTTTGGAGCTTACTTTTGTTAATGGATCCTAAATTTTCTTTGACATTTCTTAAGATGAAGTTACCAAGCTAGGTTGTTTCAAGGAATCTTAAGAGAATGCAGTCAGGAAAAGAAAAACAGATTATTTTTTTTTCCTCCCTTTCTGTGGAAAGTGGATCATGTTAATAGGATATTTTCAGAGATTAAGAACAATTGAGTGATTTTAGTTCTGTAGGGCGTTGTTTCTTTTCCTTGGCTCTTGCTGTTACACAAGTATCATGAGTTGGTTTTCCAGTAAGATGTGAAGACAAGGAACTGACATGTTAATGGGAGCAGTCAATAGGACCACTGTAATCAGACTTTTAAAACACACTGGTGTTTCACCAGGCACAGACAAACTCAACATTGGTTAATAATAGAGTAGACATTCTGTAACTTCTATCTAATTTGTTTTTTGGTATTTGGCATTAGGCTTCACAACTGAACTGAAAAGTTCAGATCTGTGGTGGTGAGAGCATGTGAAATGATTAAAAGTTTATGGTTTTGGTGCATTAGTTCTGCTTCGAGGATTTGAGGTGGAAAAAGTGGAGGATATGGATGCAATACATTCATAGGCAAATGGTCTTAAACTCTCAGTTGTTATTCTTGATGACTCTTTTTATTGAAGACACTTCAATACACTTCAATATGAAATGCTATAATTTCTTAAGAAGGTGCCAGAATGATAAGATGTGGGCCACTAATGAAAAAATTTATTGATGGAACTGTCTGGAGCGTACTCAAGTGGAATTTGAGTGGGAAGAGTTATTTACTGTCTAAACTGCAGTGTCTGCGCTAACACAAAAGGCACTGCAGTCCAAAATGTCTGAGAGCTTTCTTAATTTTTTGCTCCTCATTATAATGCATTTAAGTGTCATGAGTCAGACTTTGGAGATGAGTGGCTCAAAAATTGAGAGAAACTTAGCAGGCCTCTAGGGTTTGACTACAGCTGGATTCCGGTTGACATGATACCTAGAAGTAGTGATTTATAAGGCAACTTCTGTGTTTACTTACAGCTAATCTTACCCATCAGGAAAGCTATACTTCAGTGAATTTTTTACCTGTATTGTTGAGACATATTTCATATTTATATTAATTTTTAAACATTCATTTCAAAAAGCTGCTTATGATTGTTATGAGTTTATTGATGTAAGGAAAACCTTGAAGAAAAGTTATTGAAACTTGAGGTATGTTTGGAGATGGAAAAGGAAGAATGTTCACACATACACGTTCCTTGGCAGGAGTTTAAATGATTCTCTTTAATAAATAAATAAACTTAAAAAAAAAAAAGGAGGACCTAAAATGTGCTTAATGGAAACAAATCCTAAGTTATTCTTCTAAATGAAAAACAGCTTAGTTCAGTCATTCACTTCAGCCACTTGCATGGTTAAAAACGTCCTTTTGTGAGGCACAGTTCCAAAGTGTGTTAAAATAGTCAAGGATAATATTTATAGTTCCTGTGCTGTGCTGCAGTTGGATAAACTCCTTCAGGAAATGAATTTGCAGAGTTTGCACAGGTTAGGGAGGAGAGGAGTGTTTTTGTTTGACCTGGGCCACCAACAGTACCTGTTAAGTAATACAGATTTTCCTCCCCAGCTTTAAACGTGAAAGCAAAATATTTGTATTGCTCTCATGCTAACTGCGAATTGTTATTAGTCAAGAAACTTTGGTTAGTAAAACGTTGAGTCTTCTTTTTAAAGCTAACCCTGAAATTTCACACTTTGTAGCAGCTTAGCTGTTATCTAAGTTCATTTCTGTACGAGCGTCAACTAATGCTTTAAATTGCTTTTGTAGGGGGCAGAAGCCATGGTTCTGGAAAGTGTTATGTTTGCCATTCTTGCAGAGAGAGCTCTTGGCCCAAAGCTGTATGGAATCTTTCCACAAGGGCGACTGGAGGAATTCATTCCCGTAAGTCCTGTTTGTGATTATTTAGTGGGCTGGTAGCTGTTTTAATTGATCATAACAAGAAGGTCCCTGGGCTGCCCAGAAAAGCAGGGATGTGGGAATGGAATACTTTGTAGCCTGTAGTAATTGTTAGCTGTAATTTGATACAATTACAGTGGGTGTTGGAGAGCCCAATTATAACTCTGACAGGGAGATATATCTCTTCAGCTGTAGCAGAGACTAATAAATGAAGATAAAAAGCCTATTAGACACTAAATATAGCATTGGAAGCTATGGAGTAACACTTTCCTTTAGCAGCAACAAGAGCAGATGCTTTTGATGTTTTTAAATATTTATACCCAGTCTGTTTTGAAGATACGCGTGTGAGATGCGGTGTTTCCCAGGTATTGATGCAGACGAGAATTGACTAAGTCATAAGCAAGCTAGGTTGGCTAACTTGGCTTTTCCAAAGACAGCAGTTTTGTAAGTTCATTTGGGATAAAACAGTGTATTGCTTGAGTACTATGCCAGTATTTTATACTATATAGAGACTAATGCTAGTGTTCGATTAACTACGATTAACTCTATTTTAAAAATACTATATATTGTTACAGAGCAGGAAACTAAGTACTGAAGAATTAAGCTTACCCGACATATCTGCTGAAATAGCTGAGAAAATGGCTAGATTTCATGGGATGAAAATGCCATTTAATAAAGAACCCAAGTGGCTTTTTGGAACAATGGAAAAGTAAGTTGCACAATTCTTTGAAGTGTGGAAAAAGTATGACGTGTTGCAATTTTGATATGCAGCTCATTCTTCCAGAAGAAGAATCTTCCAGAACACAAGCTCTCACTGTACGCAGAAACTGTTTCATAGTTACTTGAGGAGCTTAAATTACCTTGAAGAATAGTAACATTTTCTTTAGTAACTCTTTTTAAATGTTCTTGATTTTTGGTTTAAATGGTTTCTTACTATGAGAAGACTAATTAATATACTTATGTCATAAATGCTGCATTGTTGTCTCTGTTTTTAACAGGTATCTAAATCAAGTGCTGAGGATTAAATTTACCAGAGAATCCAAAACTAGAAAACTGAACAAACTCCTCAGTTATAATCTCCCCCAGGAAATGAAAAATCTAAGGTAAGCTTATTTTGTCTACCACAATCTTCCAATCTGCACAGTTTCAGTGTGACTTTGTGTACTTGTTCAAAGACATTAAACAGTACAATACCCTATATTCATTTTACTTTACAAGTTGGGTATTGTTTTTGGTTCTGTAACCAACCTGAGTCTCATATGACTACAATTGATATGATCAGTTGCTGATCTGACTTGGTGATCAGTGAAGTCCAGCTTTGTTGTCCTGATCTTGGGCTCCTAATTGAGAAAATAGGGCCTTGCTAGAAATGCTTCAAATTCTTACCACAAGATCTTTCTTTGGAAGTGGAACTGAACTTAGTGATCTGTTACTTATGAAATCCTATATTGCTGTTTTCTAGAGCTATGCTTGAAGCTACTTCATCACCAGTTGTATTTTGCCATAATGATTGTCAAGAAGGTAAGCTGCTAATATTTTATGCACTATTAGGCCTTTTCTGGTCACTTGTTTGCTTTGAGAGAAGGTTGTCACATTATTGAGGTACTGCCCTGGCAGCTGACCTGAAACAGCAGCCTGTGCACTCCCAGCGTGCTACAGTTGCAAAGCGAAGTGCATTGGCTTCAGCAACTCTTCAGGCTGATTAAGAGAACATCTAGTATCATAACTGGATTAAGCCAGTTACTGCAGGTCAGTTGATGATGGGAGCCTTGAGTATTTTCTGTTACCTTTCTTAGCTGTCTGCAATATACATGATAAGGATACAATATACTTTAGTCCTTTTAAAAGAAAGATACAGGAAAAAAATACAGTGAATGATGACAATGGAGACTAGGGTAGTTTGACTCAGCAGTTCTCAGCTTGTACTGGTAAGAAACATTAGGAAAAACCTTATCTGCCTTTTTTTTAGTGCTCTCTCTGGGAGTCATGGAGGGAATAAGATTTTTTCTGAGCCTGTTCTTTTAAAGAGATGGAAAGGAAGCAGGTCTGAAAGTATTGGGTGTGCTGTGTTTGTGCTCCCTGTCACCTCTACAGTGGGTAAGCTGAGCTGAGCTGGAAGGATGCTGTACTAGGACCATATGCAGGGTTGTTGTGTCAGAAGTCCCGGGCTTGTTAGCTAAGGCTGAGGAATTGGCCTGGAAGAGGATTGCCCTGAAGGATAGGCACATGAGGAGAAAAAGCCACTGATCTGAGTTGTGAAGAGCTAGCTCAATAGTGAAGTTTGAAGTCTCATTGCTGGTGTGGCAAGGTGCAGTACTGGAGGAACCAAAGCTCGTGCTGGACTGCGGCAAGCTTTGGAACCTGAATTTCCAAGGCGGGTGTGGGCAGGATGCAAAGTACTGTGCTTGTTCTGTTGGTACAAGAGTATGGCGTAGAGAACAGATGTACCTGTGGAGAGGGGACAGACTATTATAGAAATTGTAATTACTCTAAATTTGTTTACTAGTTGGCATGCAGCAGAAGCAGACTTGATGTCTTTCAGACGAATTATAGTGAGAGAGTTGAAAGGCAGTTAATGTCCTTGTTATAAAGGAAAAGACTGAGCTTTTCTATAGGTACCATTTGTGCCATGTATAAATTAGCAAAGTGATCAGCCTGTGGCTTTCAGGCTGCTGAAAAACAGTTCCTGTCCCAAGTGTTGTGTGATCAATGATAGTGCTATGCAGGCATGGAGGATGCTGCATAATTTAGATCTCAAGCTATAGGAAAAAAACTATTCAGCAAGGGCTGCTAAGGCTCACAGTGTCACCTGAATTACCTGCAAGCTAAATGCTGTAGAAGCAGGACTTTTGGGAGCACAAATCTACCTCTGCCTGTACAGAAGAAAACTTTCTTGCTTTCAGCTTTGCAGGTTTTATAGTACATATCTCAGCTTTCAATGAGCTGATATACAACCAGTGGTTTTTCCTGTCATTCTTCTGTGCAAATACAAGGGATAACTGGGATTATCAGAGCAACATTTCTTAAGGTAGAATATTGTTTTTCTGTAGTTTTCCTGGGATTTTACTGAATATACTGTATTATCTTCACATTTTCAGGTAATGTCTTGCTTCTGGAAGGCAAAGAGAATTCAGAAAACCAAAAGCTGATGCTCATTGACTTTGAATACAGCAGCTATAATTACCGGTAAATTACTTGATTTTCTATTCAGCAGGAAGGTCTATTACTTTCTACATGCTACAGTGAGAGCAAGTGCTGCACTGCTGATTATGTCTGTTCTAGTGAATTGCTCTGTTAGTGGTGGAAAGCAAATCTAACTAGTTGAAGCACCTCTGGTCCTGTTGGCGTTGGGTATAGGCATACAGCAGTCAAAGCTGTTGGAACTGGAACATAATGGAACCCTGAATTCCAGCAATGTGAAAGAGGGATAAGTTAAACACTTTGAGTGTGACCTCTTTGCCTGCAATAATGCTAACATCAGAGGTGTGTCTGACTCTGTGCTGAGATGTAGTGGATACTCAAGTATTTTAACCGTCTCCATTGGTATAAAACTTGGTAGCAAGGTTTAATATTTTCATGTAACTGGTAGCTTTCATTCTTAGCTGCCCATTTTTACTATTAATTTACTAATTGGTTTTAATAAGTTCCAAAAGTTGTATTCTAATCATCAATTCTCTACCTCCTTTAGCAAAACCGCAGTAAGTTCTAAGTAGCCTTGTGCTTTTACACTCAATCTTAGGTTTGCTTAAGCACAACTGGATTGCTAGTATGCAAATATTGAGGTACTCAGTCTTTATCTCTTTCAGAGGATTTGATATTGGAAATCACTTCTGTGAATGGATGTATGACTACACATACGAGAAGTACCCGTTCTTCAAAGCTAGTGTTCTTAAATATCCTTCAAAGAAGCAACAGGTAGGCACATAAGACATAATTAATAAAATGACAGTGTCCACAGTCTTCAAATCTTAACAATCTCTTCCAGTTCTGTTTTGGACTTACTTTATCCCAAGACCTTTCCTCCATGACTTCCTTAAATATAACACTTTCTGTAATCCTGGCTACCTTTGCTTTAAAAGTCACAGAAACTTCATAGTAGCTACTCGGAATACAATATTTACTATGTGTCATGTAGCTATCCACCACAAAAAGTTCAGTAGTTGTGGACTGCAGCTTTGAAATTAGTTGGCAGTAGCAAAGCGTCATCTTTTGTCCTAATATCATGTTTTTTCTTAAACCAGATTTCCAAGCAATTAGTAGAACCACCATTAATGTTAAAGCTAACTCCAGCACTGTTTGTTTGGAAAAAACAAATGACAACTTACTAAAAAACCTGCCTAGCTCTGAAAGAAGCAAATATGTCTTGAGGCAAAGAGTTGTAACTCTGTTTGTTGGCATTCCAGCTTCATTTTATCTCCAGTTACCTGTCTGCATTCCATGATGGCTTTGAAAATCTGAGCAATGAAGAGAAGTCCAAACTAGAAGAAGAAGCATTGATAGAAGTTAACAGGTAACTTGTCTTTCACAACTGTATCTTGAAACTTCCACTGTGATACATATACTTTTATACCTCACTGGGTTGAGAAACTTCAGCCAAGAGAGATTCTAAGCTCTAAGATTCTAAGCTCATATGTGGTGAAGAAAAACCTGTCCATTGTAACCTCTAGATGTGTGGTATATACTATTATGGAGTAAACAAAATACTACTGCATTGGGAAGCTAATGGAATTATTTTTATAGTGTCATACTTGAATAAAAGACATGTACTTCTGCAGATTAGGGAATACTGTTCTAACATACTGAAATAAGATGTTGTGACTTAGCTGGATATTTCAATGAACATAGCCTTGTAATTTCAGGTTTGCCCTTGCATCACACTTCTTCTGGGGTTTGTGGTCTATTATACAAGCAAAGATCTCATCCATTGAGTTTGGTTACCTGGTAAGTTGTTTAGTCGTAGTTTCATGTAATAAAGAAATGTACACTGTAAGTAACCTGTGGTGTATTATCAGAAAGTCAATTAAATGACCTCTCACAGCAACTACTATCTTTGAAGTGGAGTAAAACTTTTAAAAATCAATTTGTTACTAGTCTGTGTTCTTTCCTTAAGAATGCAAAGAACATCCAAGATCATAAACTTCAGAAATTCTTCCCATTTACGTAGAGAGACTATAGTGTCAGGCCTTGCGGTGAAGTGATTCTTCTGCAGTAAGAGATCTCATGCAAGAGGGAAGCTAGTCTGCAGTGAGTGTGAATTTGGAAGCTGAGTAGTAAAAAATGTAATGACCTCTTGATATTCAGTGTGCAACAATATCAATACTAGGTTGCTGCTTGTACTTGGGAAACAGCTCAGTCTAATTCTTGATACATTTTTAGTATACTGTGAACTTTAAGGTACACTGACTATCCTAAAGAAAGTGTTACAGAAGCCATCGTTTTTTGTTTGGTTTTGTTTTGTTTTGACATGCTAGCAGCAGCTAGTAGTGTTAGAGTTTAATTAGATTGAGGAAATTTTAAGAGGCCAGAACACCTCTGGAGAGATTGTCCTTCCCAAATAGAGCTAATTAATGCATTGAGATGATGGATTAGGAAGGTAACACAGTTAATACCTTCATTATGCTTCTCCATCCCAAATAAGAAAAATAAGCTGGTTTTACTGTACTGAGTACTGAATGTTCCTTATTTCTGCAGGAATACGCATTATCCAGATTTGATGCATACTTTGATCAGAAGAGGAAGCTGAAGGTATAAATGTGGGAGCCTTTTGGTTACTGTATGAAGAGGGCAGCTGGACAAAACTTATACTGTGCTTAGGCTACTGTATCTCTAACAAAGATGTCACTGAATTCCAGTTCCTTGGGACGCAAGTGTACAGTACTGAAGACTGTCTAAAAATGACTTGTTTACAGTTTCGTAAATACTTGGAATGAGAATGGGAGGCAAAAGTAAGATACAACAGTGCAATATCTTTAAATCTTTCTGATCTAGAAGATATTTTATATTATGGGAGAAGCTTACGATTAAGTGTCAATACCACATGCAACAGTGTTACTGTAAGCACATTTTCTGGGGGATGTTGTTACGGTTTGTTGTAAGCAGAGCAGTTGTAAAAGATTATTCATTGTGGACGCTGCCTCTTAAAGAGAAGGGAAGGTGAAGGAGACAAACTGTGAAGTAGGCTTAAAATCTTACTGTGAGATTAGGTTCAGTATGCCCCATGAACACTATCTTCAAAGCTGCTGATACGTTACACCACTTTAATCATAAAGCAACTAAACACATCGAAGCAGTGTGCTTTAAAGTGTTACCTACGTATACATGAATGTTTCTTTTAAGCTGGTGTGCCTGTGAAGTATGAATGAACTTTGAGCTGGACATTCTGAAGGAGATTGTCTTGAACTGTTCATTCCACATCCTTCGAGAACTTACTTTAGCCCAGCCTGATTGTTTCTTAAAATGCTGTGTCCTGCACAAGGAGCTCTGTGGGCTGGTAGCACTGGGAAGAGTGCCTTTAATTGCTCTAGCAACTCCCCAGATAACTGGATTGGCATTGACAATACTTGTAATTGGAGCCCGTCTCTCTTCTTGCGTTGCCACAGTATATGGCTGTAAGAAATAGTAGAGCCAAAGACTGTGGAGAACACTTCAGGAAATTGCTGTTCTGCCCATCCAATGCTTATGTGGCTTGGGAGGTGCTTTTATTGCACCTTCAGTTTTCATTACGTTCCGGCAATCCAGTAAAGTGGAGCATCTTGTGGGGAACAATAACGTGTATATTGAAACTTGCATATAATCTGTGTACATGTCATCGGAAAGATTTGTTTAGATTTTTGGGAACTTGTTTATTTTGAATGTTACTTGTTTGTGCTTTCTAACACACTATTATAAATAATAAACTTCTAAGACTACCCTTTTTCACTTGTATAGCAAATACTGTTTCAAGCAGCTGAAAAAATGTGCAGCATTTCATGTACTGTATAGCGTAACTTGCAAAAGCTGTCATTTTATTCTCAAGTATAGAGAATAATTTTCCATACACTCAATTACTAATACTTTATAATAAATATAAAGCACTTAAAAAATCATAGCTGATATTCTTAAGTCTTTGTTATATTTGCAGGATAAAAATAGATGCTGTTTCTGGCCTTAATCTATGCTGGAAATACTTTCTTGTATTAGTCTGCTCAAAGGCAGACAATTTTAAGCTGTAAGTTTAATGCTGTGGGTTATACCTTCTACTTAAATGCATCTATATATGCATCTATAACTGAAGAGTAAATAGAAAACATGGGGAAGAAAGGCGGTTAGAGCAAGTGATGAAAAATGGACTGAAGATGAGTTTATAGTTTTAGAGGCAGGAATAGGTTTAGCTTTAAACACTTTATCTATCCAGTTAACTACTCTAAAAACAAAGGTAAAAGTTACCAGCATGTATTGAGTTTTACTGTCACACCAGATGAATTATTTGTAGTATGAATAGCCAGGTAATTTATCTGGGCTACTGAAGGCTTCATTTAACAGGCACTATTGCACACCGTAAAGCTACTGGGAATAGCAGTGGTAATGAAAGAGGTGGAAACAGTTTAGAATGATGCTTTGCAGCTAGCAGAAAAGGACTGATACATGTAATAGGTATCTTGATTCTGTAGGAAGCCTTGTTTTACAAGGGTAAGGTCAAGTTTCCAAGAAGTCCATGGAGACTGTCCTCTGACTCATCCCTTGCATTTAATGCTATTCAGAACTGAAAAGGGAAGACTCACAGTTGCACAAACTTTTAATTAAAGGTTGCATCAGATGTGAAACCCTTTCTTAGATTTGAGATAGCTCTTGGTAAACAAATTCTGAGAGGAAACTAAGCTATAAAGTTCCCTATCGAGACTGCTTCAGGTAAGTCCCAGAACTGCAGCTGCACTCCAGCATTACTGCTGTGATTTCTGAGGGCGAGGGGAATGGAAGGCCCTGAAGGAAAGCAAAGCATGCTGCTTGTGGCTTTTGCAATGTAAAGTTTTTAAAAGGGTGGGATTCCCCCAAGTGTTGTGTGGTTGGCTTAGTGAGGACACAGGTAAGTCAGAACTCATGAGCAGAGAGCAATGCTTAATCTCTTTCTGGTATGATTTGTTTGTAGATTTGCCTATTAAAGGCAAGTTCTTTACATTTTCTTCCTTGAGAACTTGTAGTAGAACTGAACACAGTTTTTTCTTATTCATAGTCATTGAACATTAAAGCTGACATAAGCTGACCAAGCATTTCTTTAAATTTATTGACACATCTGTAATGGAAAATTGTCTGGGTTTATTGTCACACTGTCCATTATCCTATTCATAACAGTGTAAATATAGTTCTTTAACTTCAAAATGGTTATAGTTGAAGTAATGTCTATCTGATTTGTTCTTCTTAAAGGCAGTCTAAAACTGATTAATCCTCCTTTCAGTTGATTTGTAAATACAACTTGTACTTGGGCTCTTTCTTGAAAATTGCTGGGTTTTCCACTTAGTGGATTCTTGTCTTAGCATCCACATTGCCTCACAAGTATCTGGTGAAAGGATCTGCTATCAACTGGTGAAAATGTGATTTTTGTTTTAAGAGTTAAAAAACCAAACCCACCTTTTACTTTTAAAGGAAACTATCACTTGTGTAGCCAGACAGCTAGTTTCACTTTGAGGTGATTCAGTGGGTAAACAGCATAGTCTAGGGTGTATCCCCATCACTCCTACAGCCGTTTGTAGAAGATGAAAATCTGAATGCTCAGGCTCAGGGAGAATTGTACCACTACAGCTCATTAAGGATCTAACCTTGCAAAATTCAGCCTGTGCAGTCTTAAGGCCGTAACAGATGTACTGCCATTGTTCCTTAAAGTGAAAAACATACAGGTATTTCTGGTCTGAGCTGGATACAGTCTGTTCATAAATTAAACATCTTTTGTAGTCATGATGTCAATAAATAGAATGAGGCTATATTTTTAGAGTTGCTGTTCTCTTGATAATTAATTAGGAAGAAGGTTCCAACCCTGCCCTCTGCTGCTGCTAGAGAGGAGAAGCTATGATGTAGCAGCTCCTCAGCTTCAGGAAGAGACCTGCCAAGAAAAAGCAGAGGCACAGCTAGACCCTGATACACAGATTAGGATCGTGCATTGAACTGTTGTGGCTACGGTGGCTGTTTTAACAGTGTAGTCCTAGTTTGGTGTTGCTTGCACAGAGTTGCAATATTCATGTTACCCAGAAATGTATACTAATTGCTAAAGCAATTCCATTTGAATGGTGTAACACAGGTAAGTCAGGAGGGATTGTCTGTGTTTCTCATCTAGTGGTATATATGCGTTTGCATATAGAATTTAAGTGCTTTAGTGGAAGTTTTTATCTACTGTAAGAGACTTTGTTCTGGTGTCTCTTGCAGAGGACATGAATTAACCACATTCATGGTTATCAATTTGGAAAGGGCAAGTGTCAGGAGGAAGGAGCCAGGCTCTGCTCTGTGATGTCCAATGACAGGACAAGGGGCAATGAGAGCAAGCTGGAGCACAGGAGGTTCAACCTGAACATGAGGAAAAACTTTTTCCCTGTGAGGGTGGCAGAGCATGGCCCAGGCTGCCCAGAGAGGTTGTGGAGTCTCCTTCTCTGCAGACATTCAAAACCCGCCTGGCCGTGTTCCTGTGTGACCTGGTCTGGTGATCCTGCTCTGGCAGGGGGGTTGGACTGGGGGAGCTTTCGAGGTCCCTTCCAACTCCTGATATTCTGTTATGAAGGCGGCAAATCTGCTATGCCTTCCCTCAGATCTTGCTCAGTACTAAAGTAAGAAGACAGCAGTTCTCTTCTGTTCTAAGGTGTTTGTAGTTGAGTACTCCTTACTGTGAAATAATGTACTAGCTTCCCTAGTTAAATATTTAAAGTAAGAAGAGGGGAAAGGTGGATTTTAATACCCGTGGTTGTTTTTTTCCTTCGATTTGTTTCAGCTGCAAGAGACTGAGCATCAAATGCCTCCCTTCTTGTGAAATTGTTAGGACCACAATCTGTAGACACTTCTGGTTTATCTGCTTGGACAGACCAATTCTATATGCCATGAGAAGAAGTGGGAGGGGGGGAAGGCCTGGCAGCTCAGTCCTTAGGTGTCCTTGGCCAACAGTGGAAGGATGAGCAGGGGACAAGTGCACAGTTGCTGCCTCTGTCAGAGCTAAAGCAGTTTTTCACCTGCCCGCACATGCTCGGTGCTAATTGGGTGGGTCATGTGTCAGGGAACACACTCTGCAAACAGCAACAGTGGTGAAAAGCAAGAGCAGCCTTTGCTGTCCATGTGCAACTCTTGGTCTTTCCGCCAAAGGCACAGTGAGAAGAAGCCGAGATTATCAATATTTTCACCAGTTACTCTTTAAGAACTGTAGTAGTTTTCCACTGCTAGGTTTTGTCACTTAAGGACTGGAAGCTGCCTTGTCAAAATTCACCATGGCTGTTTGGCGCTTTGAAGTGGTTTGAGGTGTGGTAGTGTTCTGAAAAGCAATTATCTGAAAATGTTACTTTGATTAAATGCCTCCCTTTGTCTGTGTCTCAAGATCTAATATCAATACGAACTTTTGTTTTTTCCTCCCTACTCCCTTGGCTGAGGTTGCACTACAGCTTAAATGGAATGAGTTGGGTTTCACTCTGTGAGATGGATTTAATTATTTACCCTAGCTGATTTTGGCTGTGGAAACCCCTCAAGGGCACTGGGGCTTTCAAGTCATGTTGTCTAAGAACACAATTTGTCCTGCAGTTCACTTAGCAGACACAATGATGGGTAGGAAAGAGCCCAGCTTAATTCTCTAAGAGTCTGTAAAACTGGGTGCTAAAGAATGCACCCTCTGACTTGCAAATAGAGGAGAAAGCAAATAAATTAAGTCCCAGAATGAATAAAATTGACTGTCCTTAACCTAAGTGCCAGCACCTGTGAGCTTACGTATTCTGCTTTGCAACTGCAATGCTGTGGATTCCTGAAGTTCTGCTGAGTGATGCTGTGTTTAAATCACAGTGACTGAATCTGCTGATGCCTCAAGATACTAGTTTGTCTTCTCTGCAAACCACATCTTCAGCAAGTCATTGCAGCTTCTCAGGGTTAGTAAAGTCCAGCAGTCAGAAGTCATCAGATCCTTCTGCTGTTTCTCCAACACAACTCTGCTATCTCAGTGCGATGCGGCTGGTACAGGGAGCTGCCAGCTCGCTCCTGTGTTGTTTCAGTGGCTTACAGAACAGCAGGCAGGAGAAAGAAGCATGGTTTGCAGTGACTTACACAGACAATAAGGCTTTTTAAGAATTCAGATCCTCCCTTGAAAGATCCTTGAGGCAGTCTTGGGTGAGCTCTGTCAACATGCAGGCAGGATTATCTCTGATGCCAGCCTGGGTCTGTGTGAAGCAGCAAATGGAGCATTTCACTAGAGATGAATAGCTGTGATGGTTCTGGACTGAAATAAAATACGTTATGTACTTGTAGGACCCTGACAGGGAGCAAAAAGGAGCTACTGTACTTGGTACCCAGGCAACAAAGCTCATCACCAGCAAACAGGCTACTTATATTTTTTTTCCTAATGGGAAATTCATTTTGTTATGGCTTTCATTTTCAAAGTAGACAGAGCTCCTACTGACTCAGTATTAAGTGCAATTGTATTCTAATGTGCAAACAAATCTCTGTATGTGTAATATATATGTATACATATATATATATGTATACACGTTTTGTATTACCAGTCTCTTTAAATAGGAATCAGCCTATGAAGTCTGTAGTGTAGTCCAATCTGCCTCTTGTTAATACATTGAACCCTGCCTTAGACGGAAGCATCCTGACTGCTCATCCAGACTGGTTTGAGTCTTGGAGTGATGTAGCACTGAAGTGTCTGTCTGAGGAATGGTGCTACAAAAAGCAGGAGGGTAGGCAGAGGTGCTGGGATTTGTTACAGGTCACAGGCAGTCTTTGGCAGAGCCAGAGGAACTCAGCAGAACAGTTGAGTTCCAGCCTCGTATGCTGGAGCTTCTCAGAAAGCCTTGCAAGTGCTCCTTCTGCTCTGCCAGTCCTAGGGAATGGTTTGTTTTTTGATTTGTTGTTTGTTTTTTTTAATTCATTGTCCCCTTCTCATGGAAATAAAAGATGACTCAAGTATCAGCCATCCTTCCTAATTTTCAAAGCCCACAACTTTTGATATGCTGTAAAGTCAGGGCTAGCAACTGCTGTCTAAAGTGGCCCAGTGGCAGAATTGAAATGTTGCACAGCAGTGCTCAACTCGTGCATCCTGTGAAGGCTCCCAGTTCCCACCAAGCTGGGAAAGAGCAGAGCCAAAAGGCAGAGCCTTGAAAGGGTCCAAATATTACCAGTTGCCAGTGTCCTGCCTTGGAGACCGATACCTTCCCACCTAGCAGGACACTTAACCTCTCTGGTTTGGTAGAGAAAAAACACTGAATAATCTCTAGCATTTGCCAACCTCTGATCTGGTGTTCACCATCTGGAAAGAGTTTGCTCTGCTTGTGTGTTTTTCTCCCTGCCAATTGCACTTCCTCCTATGGCCTGTGAGAAAGCTACCGTGCTCTGTTTGTCTTGACAATGTTTACTGGAGGAAAGGAAGGGCATTGCAGCTTTTGTGGTAAAAACCAAAATCTTCCATGCTGAATAATCTCACTGAGCCCACGTTCTCAGCTCTTCTCGCTGCATCTCACCGAATCATGAAGCACTGGAAGTCAGCAGAGACTGCAGCCGTATGAGCCTATTGCTGATGTAAACCAAGAGAACAAGGAATAGGAAGGAGGAAGGAAGCCTGCTGTAATTACCCAGCACAAAGACTATTAAATAATACAATAATTTCCTCAGGAAGAGATTATAGAGGATTGTGTGTACTGTCTCGGCTCTGAAGGGCATAAAAATTCACCTTAGCATGAAAGTCTAATTAGAAGGCTAGAGCTGTGAAGAAAAATTATTACTTCATAAATCCCTTGGTAGAATTGTTTGGAAAAATAGTGATTTCTCTTTAGGAATAAAATAAACCACTGATTTACATTGAATTATGTTTTGGATGAAGATGCAAGATTCAGACATCAGGTTTTTGAACTTGACTTTGACATCTTTTCATTCCAGTTTGAAAGTGTGAACAACCTAAAGTACAATGGAAGTTTTCCATAACATCTTCATCTTTTTCTTTCTGACCCCTCTCAACTAGTTTTCCTTTTAAAGTATTTTTTGCTAGATTTATTGAGAAATATGCAGGCTTTTATAAACTATTTCTATGAATAGGTATTTGTACACCTATAAAAGTACTGAGTAACTGACAGGTAGTTGTTTCCCAAGGAGCAGGTAGATCTCATGGTTATGGTTCTTTCTACTGTTCAATTTAATCAGAAGAAGACAAAACAATAAAGGAGCCATTTTCTCGGCTGCATGCTTTAACTGTGTTATATATGAAACCACTGTTTGTGTCACAATTCTTTTCTTGCTTCCTAAAAGAAGTAAAGAAGACCCAAAAAGAAGAAGGGATGGAAAAGAAAGAACGAGAAGATCTGTGAATCGCAGTTATACGAATGGCCCCGTTGCACAATTCACTGGTTTTCACTGGGCATCCACAGGGCATTGCTCTGTCGTGAACACTCCAGGCCACTGTGGGTTGATGTTCAGCACTGGAGCAAGGTGGCAACACAGCGATGTGGATCTCCATCTCCAGCTCATGCTGCTTCTGCCTTTGCCTGGTTGCTTCACGGCTTGCAACCCCCCAGTCTTTGAGCTTTGCACTGTGCAAGAGCTGGCAACAAAAGAGTGGTTTCAAATGAACTTGTGATGCTGGAGTGGGGATCTTGAACAAAGATCCTCTAAGTAGGAATGCCCTGAGGAAGGAGACTGCATCCTCACTGCCTTCAGCTACCCAAACTAGGCTTCTTGCTGTCACTTGCTACTGCATGTTGTAATACAGAATCCAGAGGAACTAAGAAAAATACAGCCTCGCACTGAAATGTCTAACAGTTGCAAAGGGTTTGTATCTCAGATCATAGATTTCCTGGTAATGTTCCCTTTTTGTCTTCACATGTGCAAGAGACTTGAGCTTTCAGAGCTCACCTATGCGTTGAAGTCTCTGGATATAGCTTTTTCAGTTGGACTCAACTCCACTTCCAGTAGGGGCTTGTACTGGGTAGCGTGCGCATTTTAGCAGCCCTGCCCTCAGCACAAAAAGCAGGATCACCCTGCCTTGAGGACCTTACAGTCTTCCTGTGTCAAGTCTAAGTCATCTTTGAGCTGTGCGACGTGCCAGAAATCTTGGTATGGGTTTGGCCAAATCTGTGAGATATTTGCTTTCTCTTCTCACTGACTATTTTGCTCTCGTAGGAACCTTAGCCCCAGTGTACTTGTGCGTTACGGATTCTTTCGGAGGTAGAACAGCGTAAACTTGGCAACTTTGACACATTGAACTAGCTTTATTTTGAAAAGCTGCTATTATGGCATCACTGTATAGTCTCTGGCAAAACTGAATGCTCTGCTAGTTCAAGGCTTGCTGACCTCTGAGAAGTATGTGTGGATGTGTTGGTCTCAAGATACATGCGTAAATTTGCAAAGGTATTGCAGAAATGAAGGAAGTGTGGGCTTTAAAATTCTATCTCCAGTGAGGAAATGGAGTCTAGAGGTGATCCTGTGGAGCTTAGTATGCGTCTACCTGAAGCAGCAGTGGATGATGATGCTTAAAGAAGCTATTTTAATAGCTGTAACTGGTGCTTACCAGAACCTGACCTGAGGGAGCAGGACTAAGTATCCAGTGGAGCTCAGTGTTCCTACTTGATTTATCCCCGTGGTTGTAGCTGGAGTTCAGTGGGTCAATTAGCTTTATTTACACTTTTTTTTTGTCCCAGAAATTGCAACATAGTATTGCCGATCCTGACTGCTCCTTCCCCAGGGGAGCATTTGGGCTTGAGCGCTGCCTACAGTTCCCAGTTGCTTTCATGTCACTGGGAGTGAATTCAGTGGTCTTCCCTGTGTCGTCCCTTAAGAATGAAGGGCTAAGCCACAGGAGCAGGCAGTTCAGGTAAAGGCCAGTGGCCCTTTGTGTAGGATTTCTAACTCCCCCAAGAAAGGGAAAGTTTATTTTTGTAGTGTTCTCCCCACAAGCCTTAGCTAAATTACAGGTTTACTGACTTACAAACCTCTACTTCCCACCAATACAAAGCAGGAGACTACAGGCTGATCACTGCCTTTTTGATGAATGCATCTCTTACTTTTAGGAGAAAGTTATTTGGATTCTGCACTGGGGAAAGGTCTGCACAAGCTTTGCAAACAGATGAGAAAAGACAGAGAACATTTTGGGGCCAGTAACCTGAATCTGTTCTTCATTCAGCTTCAGTGTGCCTGGTGATGGCTGCAGACTTTGTGTTTTTTCAGTGCCAGTTTTCCCCTCCTGCTGCTGGAAACCCTGGGAACTTTCAGTTGATGGCACCAGTTTGTTTGCAGAGCTGGCTCAGTGTGTCCTGTGTACACTCATGCATGCACATTAAAAAAACCCCTCTCTTTCAAGCCATTTGGGTCCTAGATGCACTGATTTTGGCTTCAATATTTGAAAGCAAATATTCTGTGTGTGCGGTGGGATCAATTGACCAGAGGTCAGGCTGTTTGTGGGGCAGCTGATAAAGATGCTGGGCCATTGGAGACCATCAGCCCCTGGGGCAGTGCCTCTGCAGGGCAAACCACCAGCGTGACATTTGTGCTTCCAGCTCTCACTGGCTCCGTTGTGATCAACCTTAAGAAAGTCAAAGCAAGCTCTGCCTTCCAGGCACTCATCTTGATTTCATTTGTTTAACAAAATGTAGCTGGCTGGCACTTGCACAAGACCATCTGAACATTTGAATACATAAAAAATACAAGCAAATTAGCTTGGGGATTAAAAATTTCATTAGTTTTTATGAGCCTGGTTGCTCATTTTGGTGTTGACCTGAACCCTCCATTCTGCGTGTATAACTGTGGTGAGGGCAGGTCTGAAAACCACCTGAACTTGAGACCTGCTCAGCAATCTCTGGATGCTTTTGTTTAAAACAGGATGACAAGAGGAATCCAGCTGAGAAACCTTTTTAAGGGTAGTAAAGAGACCAAACCAAAGTCCTTATGGGATGGATACAGTCAGAATCCAGTCCTGTCCTCACTGCAGACCAGTAGTCTGGGGGAGAAAAACACATTCAGGTGATGAAAGTAATACACTGATGGGCTGTGAGTGGTCTCTGCTCACTGCTCTCCCAGGCACGCTGGAACTGTGTGTGTATCCTGATGGCCTTTAACATTATCTCCATCCAAATACCTGCTTTCTAAACTGCAGGGAAACGGTGTATTTTATGGTTAATGATTAAGACATTCTTCTGGGAGCTGTGACTCTGCTTGGAGGCATTGGTTTGTTCATTAAAACATGTTCAAAGCCAGATGTTAAGGACACCCTTTGAAAGGCACTTTTCAGTGTGATTTTGAGCCATAACTGTAGGTCTCTATTTCTGTTAGGGAAGGAATTCGTTCACTTCCCATGAGTGGAGATAGCAAGTTTGCACACTGCGTGCTGAGGGTATTTTCTCAAAAATCTCACAATCTTTTGCATCACTTAAGAAAATGGCCACATTAGGGACAGGTGGGTACTACACAGAGCTCTGAAAGGCACTGAGAGGTGAGAGGAACCATCTCAAAAAAGTCAGCCCTGACCACCTCAGAGTCCTCATGCAGAAAGCCTTGGGGGAGGAAAAAAAGGAAAGAAGGAAAAGGTAACCATTTTCCTTTTACACAACCTGGGGTAAAAGAGCCTAATCTTAAGTAAACAGCAGAACTATTACCTGGATTGGGCAACAGTTCAACAGTCAGTCTGGGGCATCAGCAGCATAGTTATTTTTAAAAGTGTTAAGTAAAGGTCTTTATATAGCTGTGAACATAAGGCTGACTGGGATGATGGTGGAGCTTGCATTTCCACTGCAAACAAGTTTAACCAATGTTCCCATCACCGAGCCTCTTGAGCAATGAAGCATGAACCGTGTGGCAGATCAGCTGAAGGCTGAGCTGATTCTCAGATCTGGGTCCAGAGCAGGTCTAAACCACTCAGTTCTTGAGCAGACTTGCAGCTGTGTGATAGTAAGCACCAAGTGTTTCAAGAGTAAAATGTATTTCACAAAAGGGTATTTTACAGTCGGTGGTGATCTGGACAGACTGCTCCATCGTCTGAATTTGGCACCTGGTCAGCTGGATTTTATATTTTTTTATGTTTCAGAAACTCTTTAGCCCTCCTTAGGGAGGACTTTTGAAACATTTCTCCTTTATCCAAATGCTTCAGGAAAACAATTTTTCTCTGTTTTGATGATGTCTTCTGGGGAACACGTGTTCCCATTTCATTACTGGTTAGGGGGGAATGGGTGAAGCCTTTCTTCTTGTTTTTAAAAACTGGGAGTTGGGGTGATGGGAAAGATGACTTGACTTTATAAAATATTGCAAAGGGAACTAAATGTCAGAGATATTTAGCACTTCCAAGAAGAAGTTTGGCCCTGACTGGAAGAGCCAAAGCCATCACTTAATGGTGTTCCTTGGCAGCCTGCATGAACTTAGAGGGTGAATTTAGGAGCAATCTTGGAGCAACATTGTCAAAACGGATTTTGGGAAGGTCAGAATGGAGTTAGAGACAGAGATGTCCCTTTCCCAGAGGGAGTTTCCTAGAGAGGATTTGTTGGAAGGGGAAATGCAGAAGAAATTACAATGCTCTGTCTCCTTGAAGGCTTTCTGCTGCTCAGGCTCTGGACAGTTGCTGTACTGCTAAACAGCAGTACAAACACAGAGCAACTGTGTCACTTTGTTTTATTGTTTCGTTTGGGCTTTGTTTTTTTAATTTACAAGTAAAGATTCGTTCTAGTTAAAAAGCTCATGGTACTATAAAGTGAATGCTCTGGAACGTGTCCTACTGGCTAGTTGGTCTTTGAGCTGCAGGGACTCGGTTTTTGGATGAGCTGCTCTCTCAAAGTATTTCACGCTCTGGGGCTGAACAGGTTTGCTTCCTATCCACAGCTGTTCATGTAGCACAAACCATGTGTACATGCAGGGCACGCTGCAGTCTGCACCAGCTGAATTTATTCCAGGACTCTTCTTATCAATGCTTCTTAATGTTCACTTAAATGTATTTTTCCAACTGTCAGTCTTGCATACCTAAAAAAACCACAAACACCACAAAAACCAGAAACTGTTAGAAACTGCCCTTGAAGATAGGGCTCCGAGAAACATTGGCAGGCTTTTTTTTGAGTGAGAATCGGAGAAACTCAACATGCATTAGGGTTGCTGACCTGCTGGAAAGGAGGTAGGGGAAAGTGAATCCAGTGAAAGCCCAGCAGTGTACACTGTGTGCAGAAAGGTGCAAGCCACCCCCACAGAGATCTGCCTGTGTAACCCAAACCTGTCCCGTGGGTGAGACATTCAGTCGTCAGTTAATTGGCTAAATTTGGCATGTTTCCCCTCCATACCCGCTCTGCCCAAGGGGTTGCTGTGGCGAGGACAGAGCTGCTATTTTTGGCTCATAGTACAGTAATTGTCTGGAGACCACAAGGTGCTGTTCACAAGCCAACATTCTGTTTTTAAGCTAGACACTGGGTTATCTTTCCAGCACGTCAGGGTCGGAGCCCCAGCCAGCTCTGTAATGTCTCCCTAGGCCTAGGGAGAAGAGTCTGGAAAGTCTCTATCCTATTAAAACAACATTACAAAAACAGGCTGCCTGGACCACGGATGTCTGTTGTGTCTGTGCCTGATGCTTAAAAACAGGAGTTGTGGACTTTGGATGGCCCAACTTGCCACTCTGGTGAGGCTTGTGTTTCCTCAGTTGTAGTCAGGCTTTGGGGGAAATTAGGTGCCTTGTAGATGTCAGACTGGGTCTTCAACAGCTGGGGCACCAAAAAGCACATGGAGGGTTTAATTTTTTTCACTTGCTTTTGCCCAGATGTGGTTGGATGGCAAAACTACCCCTGTAGAACCAGGGCCAGCTTCAGGAGAGGGCAAAAGATGTGCTCATTTATTTCACTTCAAAGAATAATTGAAGTCTGTGCTTGGCCAGACCACTGCTCCCTGAAGGAGACCTCTCCTTGCAGTCTCACTTGGCTCATGGTAACATTTCCTGGTTTTGCTTATACTGCTTCTTCCTCTCCCCACCTCATCACACACACGCACACACCCCCTTGTTTCTAGCATAGTTTTTTTCCTGCCGTATCATTAACCCCATTGCAACTGCAGCAAGATACTGCTCGATCTAGAAGTCGGATGGTGCATGCTCTCAGAGCAGGAATTCCTCCCCTCCATCTGAGGGTATGTTGTATTTGTTGTCCAACCTCCGTGGTGCTCCCTGCCAAGCAGAGGCAGCCAGAGGAGCGCCAGCGGTCACGGAGCACCGGGCTTTGCCTGTGCCAGTTGGAAAAGGAAGCTGCTGGGAGTGAGGGTGAGATCCCTGTGCCTGCTGGAACCGAAAACCAGGCTCAGCTTGCAGGAGGGTGCTCACAGGGCACCAGCACATTCTCAGCAGGAAAAAGCTGAGCCCCAGCTCTTGTTAGCTTTCATGCTGCTGGGTATGCAGGGAGATGAAGCTACAGGCAAAACCAAAAGGTGGATCAAATACACTGCCCTTGGCCCCTGCACCAAATTGCAGAGGCATAAGACTTCGGTTTCACAAAGGATGCAATTGCCTGTTATCCCCCATCCACTCTCCTAAGTCTCTTTTATAAAAAAACCAACAGGATTGCAAACATTGTGTTACTACCAGGCAGTAACCTTCATGTTCTCCTTTCTGCCACAGCCACAGCGTGGTTAGACAGGACCATCTCCTAAGAGGCTTCTAGGTGAGAAATGGCTTGTACAGGGTTTAGCCGCACTCCCACATGGAGTAAAGCCGGTTTATGAGCAAAACCAGGGCTCTGCAGGTTTAAATTCTCTTACTCCTTTTGTAACAGACTTTCTGTGTGATTTCAGTCAACGTGCTCTTATCTCTTGCATGAGATAACATTTGCCTCCCAGCTTGTTAGTTGGAAGAGTTAAATCAGTCATGAAGCCACTCAGATTCAGTGGTGAGAGCCTTGGAAGAGGAGATGACTGGTGTGTGGGAAGGGATGCTTATCTAGAGCCAAGCAGACTTTGGAGGCTCACAGGTCAGGCTGATGTTAGTGTTCTGCTCTCGCAGGGAACTGACTGCTTCTCCTTTGGATGGCTGTTGTCTGGATGCTCCCATGGGCTCTGTGGCAGCTGACACGGTGACGTGGAGATGCTGCCTGATCTCCTGCTAGCTCCCAACAGTTCATTTTTTTTAACACATATTTGCATTCTGTTTATGTGGGGTAAATACTGGGGGAAGGAAGCACAATTTCTCGCTGCTGGCTGTTAGTACAGCCCCCTGTTTTGCTTGCCCAGACAGGGCTGTGGACTGCCACTGCCTGATGGAGCTGGATGAAGACCATATGGTAGTGATGTGACATCAGATGAGCAAGTAGTCATGGAGCTGGCCAAACCACACACCATTTCTGTTTTGGAAGAACAGAAAAATCCTACAATACACAGAGGAGCTCCCTGTGCATCACAGTCACATCCCAGTGCGGAGCATGTGAGTGATGTATGCAGCTGGGTGTGGGCAGACACTTTGTGACTCCCTGCTTTTGACCTCTTAATGGATGTGATGGTTTAACCTTGCTCCAATCTTTTCTTGTGTGGGAGGTGTTGCCCAGCATCAGATCCTGCATGCTGGAGGCAAGGTTTGGGTAAGATCCTTAGCATTTCTGAAGGAGTGGGGCTCTGGGGAGTTGGCACTGCTGGGGAGGGTTGGCAGGGGCAGCAGCTTCTGCCCAAGGTCATCATGAATGCTGCTGAAGAGGGGTTGTTCTCATCAGAACTGCTTTTGCTACTGGTTTTACTAGCAGCAGCCGCTAGCATGCAGGCAGGGGCTGGAGGAGGAGGACAGGAGGATAGGCTGTTTTGCCTCACCAGCAAACATGAATGCATCAGAGCATCATCCCACTGATGCTCAATTAGTAGGACTAGCATCATCCTAGATTTGATTTTTCCAGTCAACAGCATGAGAGAGGCACCATTCAGACCTGACCCGGTCTTCGGGAGGTTTGAACTGCTCCTGAAGATACCCACCCCTTCTGCGGTGGTCACTGGGGGCCCAGAGGCAGGAGCACAGGGTGAGTCTCAGCATTTTTGTCTCCTTCCCGTGACAGCCTGTCACAAATTGACACTTTGCAAGATCCCCAGTCCCTGCCCCACAGCAGCTGCCCCTGTCCCCAAGGACACAGTTGCACAGGCCATGAGGAGGGGGCCCCAGGAGGGCCAGCTGGGGGGTACAGGCAGGGAGTGCTGCTGCCAGGCTGGCTGCTACAGGCAGGGGAGGAAAGGCTCGTGTTTGGGCAAGCTTTTGGGTGGCTTTTCCTCACCAGGTCAAAGGGTCCATGTGAGGTGCAAGCAGCACAAATGGGACTCGAGTTGTCATCCACTCTCGCTGCCTGGCCTGGGCTTTGTGCCTTGGACAGTTGAATAGACTGGCCTCTCTGGGACACCTTATCCCAGCTTGAACCTTGCTACCAGCCTGCAGTGCATTGCAGCCGTCCTTCAGCCTCCCTCCTCCCAGCTTCATCCTTCCTGCCTCCACAGGACCAGGGAGTCAGATCTGTGCTGAAACCCAAGATATTTTGCAGGGCAAGCAAACACGAGAGGAGCTGTGCAAAGGTGGGGGTGGCTCCATTTCAACACCAGCACCTTCTTCTCCCTCCCCTTTTTTACTGGCCTCCTTTCACTTGCTTCCCACACCAACATAAGCCTTTGTGACCTACATAATTAATTTTTTTGGTTGTACTCTACAGAAAACCCATCCACACATTTTACAAATTTCTCAGAAGGTGGCACCTTACTTGTCTTGTAACTGGGGCAGGGGGGACACGAGATTTTTAAGCAGTGCCACTAAGAAAAAAATGTAAAACACAGGAAAACTAAAGTCCCAACCCACACCCACCTGCAGGTGAGGCAGAAGATGGTTTTTATGTGAGGGAGTTTGCCACTCTGAGAGTCTGGGAAATCAGTCAGAAGACAGGCTGGGAGTATAGGGAATGACAAATAGGTGTCTCCTGTCAGACCAGGACACAGAGACAGGTGAAGGGACATTTTCAGCTGTGAAAACTCTTTTTTTCCTTTAATTTATTTTGCCCTACAACATGCAATGACATGCCCTAGGCATTTCCAAAGGCCAAAATACATCCACATTCAGAAGGAATGGATATGGATATGGACAGCAAGAATATCCAGATTCATCAGTATTAATGGCAGTAAAAATGTCAGCAAATATATTAAACTCTCCGCCTCAGGGTGCAGGAAACACTTGAGTCGTTAGATCCAGCTGGAGTAGGGAGGAGGAGGATGGGGAGGCAGCTCCAGCTCCAGTCTCCATCAGAGGTTCCTGCCGCAGAAGTACAATGTGAGGTGGGCAGACAGCTCATCTGTCCCACTTTGGTGTTCCCTGCATTTGAACCTGGGGCCAAGGCAGAGCCCTGCAGCCATGAGGGCTGCAACCTTGGCAGTGCTGGCGGGTGCTTGCCCTTCCAGCACAGCAGGCACCCTCCTGGGTGCAGAGAGCAGCATCCTTCCCTGGAGGGAGATGTCTCTTCCCAAGCAGCATGAGAAGTTGCCCTTGCACAGAGGTCAGAGATGGCATGTCATATTTGTGCCCAAGGTGTCGGTCAGTTTGGGGATGGCTGTGTTGCTAAATGAAAGTCTCTGGCTGGCATCTTGGCGTAGAGATGGGTGGTACTTTCCCATTAGCAACCTGTTCTGTGCAAGCACAGTGGTGCTCACAGTAGGACAGTTTCACTTCAATAGCCCCAGGGCCTCTGTTTTCAGTCTTTCTGTAAGGAACTTTGAAGTCCTAATAAGCCAATCCTGGGAAGTTACTGGGAAAAAAATGATGACAGCTTTCCAAGGTACCAGAGAGGATCTCAATACAAATTCAAGTTCCCAGCTACATTTCTTGTTTGAGCTTAGACAAAGCAGTCAACCTTTTGGCACTCTTCTATTTTATAGATAGGATCACTGACTTCTCCTCCTTCCCATCCCTTTTTCCTCTTGTCTATTCAGGGCAAGTTCTATTTCCTTCTGTAGGTACAAACCTTCTCCAGCTCAAGGCACTGCTGAAATCCAGCTGCTATTGTAAAGATGACATGAGATCAGCAAAGACGAAAACCCATTTCCCTACGAGGAGCAGCAGCAAGGAGTGGGAGAAAGCCAAAAGACTCTTACCTCTGCTCATGTCTTAGGGAGCAAGAATTTCAGGTTCCGGTCATCTTCTTTTAGATATATCCACTGTGGGCACTGCCTTGGTTTGTCTTCATGAAAGAAAACCTGGCCAGATTCACCATGTGGATCTGCTGCAGAAGACCTCCCCTCTAGACGAGCAGAGGATGCCACTTAGCTATGGGCTACTGGATGGATTTTATCATGGGGTGCCAGTGGTCAGCTCCTTCGCTTGCTCTTTTCTTCCCCAGGGTGGCCTGTGCAATGAGATGCCTGGGGTCCAAGTCCACTTCATAAGTGGATACCAGGACTGTGCAGTCCCGTGCTGGAGGCTCAGGCATGTGGAAAAGTCTCATTGAAGATGAAGAGCAGTGCATGGCCTGCACTTCTGGTGCTTTTTTCTGTGGTGTCTGCTGGAAACGTCTATCCTTGCATATACATATGGGATGGGGAAAAGAAAGGAGAAATGGAACATTGAGGTATCTATCTATGTTTCAGAGCTGGGGATTTCAAATATGGACATAATATTGCATAAGGTAGTAATGCTGGTGTTCATTAGATCTGAATATTGCAACTGTTCAGGCTTGATCCAACACTTCTCAAAGCTAGTAACAAACTTGTGCTGGCTTCGGTACTGCTGGCAGTCAGACCACTTGGCCAAGGCAATTGCATCTTGGTAGGTGCATAGCTACTAGGAACTCACCATCTGTTACAGTCTAAGGGTTAACAGCCTGGAAGGGAAGAACAGGTGGTGGCTGTAGGCCTCCTTAGTTTTGGGTTTTTTTTCAGACTGTGGCCTAAAGGGAAGGGAACTATACTGCTCTCTGACCCCTCAGGGTCCTACAGCCACCACCTGAGTCTCCCTTTCAGGCTATTAAGCCTTAAAGCGTAACACTATCCTGTAATAGTAGCACATGATTTAACAAAGACTGCCTCAGCCTAGTCTCTGTAGTTGTGGAAAAAGCTCTGAAGTTAGTAGAAACAAAGCGATGGAGAAAAGAATTTACTCCTGCCAGCCCTGTAAGTGTTTATGCTAAATCCAACACCTGCAGCAAAGCTCAGAAGGAACTAACAGAGAGGAGCCTTTGCAATTACTTTGCTTGTGTTTAATTAGTGGCCACCAGCGTAATGCACAGTGAACTCTTGTCTCTGTGGGTGGAGGAGGGAGAACATGCTGCAACATAAGCTTGGTCATCATTATGCCTTCATCCTTTGCCAGAGATCTCATGTTTAAGATACAGTTTCAAATTGCATCTCTGTAAAGTCCTATCTTCCTGCAGATCCTCCCTGAGAACTGTGCTGGGAGCAGAAGGAACCATGAATATCACACAGCTGGTCCCCAGGGATGTAGGATGGGGATTTTGCATTAATAAAATGAAGGGATGGCTATATTGACATGCAGCTCCCTGGCCACTGTGTGGGCACACACGACAAGGCCATGAGATAGAGTCATCAGCTTTGTAGTCTTCTGCAGTTCTTGACATAAAACCAAGGTTTGGGACGCCTTTAGCTTGCTCAGAGTGACCCCAACTTCCTCCAGTGCAGCATTTCTGGAGTATTTGTCTAACCATTGAACCTGTGGGAGAGAGGAAAAAAAACATGTCCATGTGGATGAGGTGCAGGATGGATCTGTGCCACAAGTGCATCCACATGGACTACAGTTGAACCCCATTCAAGGGGAGCTGCCTGCCTTTAGGGCCTGTATTCATGTGTTTCCATTCTCACCCATGGGCTTTTGGAGGAGTCAGGATTAGCCTGTCATGATAGCAAAGAAGGCCCATGCCAAGAAGTAAAATTCAGGTGTTTTCTTTCAGTGGTATCACCTGAAAAAACTCTTCTGCTATGCTTCCACCTCTGCTAACACACTACTGCTCTTGGACATCTGCCTACTGGAACATTAAGTGGCATTACCTTGCCCTGTCCCCTTTTGCAGACTAGCTTGAACAGGCGAAGTGAAGGCCATGCCCCTTCGATCTTGCTGAGTCCTGCCCTTCTTCCATGCAAGATGTGCTCCCTGTCAGGGCTGGCCAGAAGAGGAGCCAGGTGATGGAAACTCCTTGCATGTCCTCTGCCAGCTGCCCACGTTTGCTTCATGGCAGCTTGGGGCTGTCACTGCACGTGCTCACGCATGGCTTCTGTCCCCTCTTTGTGCCCCCCTCCACAGCTGTTTCTCCAGCAAGTGGCTCTCCAGCACGCCGTCATTTCCCACATCTAGTCTAAGCTCACTGGCTTTGCTGCTTGCTACCACAGGAAATCTTAATGGGGCTTGAAATGAATGTGCAACTGGACACTTGTCAAGGAACATGAGATCCGCACCAGCACATGGGAATCACCATTCAGGTGATTCACCTGCAGGTCATCTGGTCCACTGATGTCTTTTGAAATAGCAATTACTGGGTGTTCCTGGGAGGGGACAAAACCTGCCAGAGACCATTAAAAGATGACATGCCCCTAGGGAAAGCCATCTATCCCTGGTTGGTTTCACCTCTAGCTAACACCTCAAGACCTATGAGTTAGAAACAACTCTTCAGTATTGGTTTGTCTTTATCTTTTTGTTAGTGCAACTCCAGATTTCTGGGTGACCCATTTCCCTCTGTCTCCAGCAGAGCCCTTGGGCACCATGGTATAATGTGACAAGGGGTTCAAAGTACAGAGACTTCAGCTTCATGCCCTTTCTTACTGTTGGCTCCTGGTGTCTGCAGATCATTTGCAGGGAAGAGTTGGTTGGAAAAGGACCTATCTGCTATGAATTTCACCAGTAATGACTTCACTGCTGTCCCCTCAGCTCACATTTCAAATCCATCCCAGTCTAGAGGATGTCTCATAGCTATCTGCTGTCAAGGCATGGTATACATTTAAAATCCCTGGGCATTCACAGGTACATCTGCAGTGTTACATCTGCAGCTAGACTCAAACTAGCTCTAAATGAGGCAATTCCAAAGCAGCCAAGCAAGAGTAACAAAGAGTTAAGGAAAGGAGGCTAACAGAGGCTATGTGTAAGCTGCTTCTGCTCACCATGTTAGCTCCATTAGAGTTAGCTCTGTTCTGCACTGTATGATATCCTCCAGCTCACTCACTGCAGCACTATTTACCTCATAAACAGCAACTGCAGCCTCAGTTGCTATGCTGCTTCCTACTGCAGAACTGAGCATCCAAGCACATTTCCACAGGGAAGGCCTGTGGCAAAGGACAGGAGCACCATGAAACACAATTTTGAGGGAAATCAAATCCTCCCCCTACATCTATCCTGGAAAGCCCTAAAAGAGAATGCCCAAGAAATTACTAGGGCACCCTTTTGAAAGCTAAAGTGTTTTTAGGGGCTCTAGGCTTTCTCACCCTTCTGGCTGCTGCTGATGGTAATTGGCAATCTTGGTCTTACTTGTATTGCCAAAGAGCCAACTTCCCAGCTGACTGTACTCTGAGAGGACCTGGTGACCAACGCCTTCTGTGTTCCTTAGAGGGATAAGAGAGGGAGACACCACCAGAAGGCATTACACATTTCTTCTCCGGTTAAGGCACCCTTCTTTATGTCTACTGAGCTAGCGCTCCATCTCACCTCCAGCTTCATGGTGCTTTTCTCCACCTCGGCATCCTGCATGGAGCACACAGAGTGATCCCCAAAGGCTGGTCTGCTGCAGTTCTTCACTACCTGGCTTTGCCTCTCCTGGACCATGTGCTGGGGCCTGGGAGTGTGGGACAGCACCTGCCTCAGCAGTTGGACACAGATGGTGGACTCGGCACACCCATGGCTAGGCATCCCCCAGGCCTCCGGGCCAGTCAAAGCAGTTCACATTGCCCTCTGCAGTAGCAGAGGGAGAACTTCAGTGTGCCCTGGGAGCCGGACAGGAGCCCTGAACCACTGCGTATGCTGCTGAGGTCCTCAGTCCTGCTGGAGGAGAAGATGAAGCAGGTGCACAGCTTCTCCAGCCCAGTTTGTAACACTGCCACCTAAAGAAAATGAGAACAAAAGAGAGATATGGATCTTTTATAGTGTGGTAGTGTTGACCTTCCCTCCTCTTTCTACAATGGTAGGAAAAGAAGGTGTGTTTAGACCTGGTGCCTTCGCAGTAGAGCCAGGGAACTCCTCAGGGCTTGTGTGGTTCAACCAGCGCCCTTCATGCTCCCATCCCCTGGCACGCTGGCTCTCTGGGAGAGCACAAGCATCTTGTCCTGGTTCAGACTGTGAGGGAGAAAGAGCTGGAAAAAGCCTGGCTACAGTGAGAGCAAGCACACCAAAGCAGCTGCTTTCCTTGCCCCTGGTCATGCAGGACAGGCTGTCTTTCAGCCTTTTTTACCCCTCTTGCCATGCTTTTCTTTCTTGCGTTGCCTCTTCTCTTAATTGGAGAGGAGCAGCTGCAACCCTCTAATAGCCATTTTGTACTTAGCAGCTGCCAGTGGTATTTTGGTGCTGGCTGCTCTCTCCTGCAGCTGAGCCAGCTCTCCCATTGGTGTGGCACTGCACAGCAAGGCTGCGTGCCTGGGCTTCCTTGGTTCACAGTAAGCCCTCACCAGCTGCAGGAAGGTCATCAGGAACTTGAGGAATTCATTTTACTGGAAACCACGTCCAGTAACAGAAGACGCAGGCTGGAAGTGGAAAAGAAACTGGGTGTCTTCAGTTGTGGGGGAGGGAGAGGAGATGGAAAAGGTTTGTAATTGCTTCTTTTTCAGTAAAAATCTAAGAGACAGATAAAGCAAGTAGAAGTCAAACTTCTGATCAAGTGAGAGAAGAGTTTTTTCAAGTTGCCTCAGGAATTGCCCCGCCAGTATTTTCACTTCCCTCAGCAACAGACTCCGTTAGCCCTTTAACTCTCCTTGATGCACCTGGAAACAGGAGAAAAGGTCCCTGTCGCACACTGTGACACCTATCTGCTACAGTAAATAGCCTATAGGTTTTGCTTGTGGCTTGAAGCACTGAAGCATCCCAGCAGCCCTATTTATGAGAGGTCAAAATCTGAATCTGACATCCAGGATACTGCTAGCACTCTCCAGGAGGCTGAGGGGCAACGGAGGATGGGAATTGAGGGCAAAGGTGCTGCAGGTGGGCTGCAATACCTGTAAAATCCCAGCAGTGGGGCTGGCTGCTGACTTGATGCATCGGTGCTTTGCTCTCCTCCTCCCTTTGGTGTGCTTCTGTTGACTGTCTTGTCCTGCCAGAGGAAGAGAGATGAGTGGATATGTGGCTCTGTTACCACATGTGGAAGAGCATTATTCTATTTTATATAGATGTTATGCTATGCTATGCTATGCTATGCTATGCTACTCTACTCTACTTTGCTTCTCTCTCCATTCCTTCCAGCTGGAGGGTCTCTCTCTCTTTGTATGTTTTCTTGCCACAGGTTTTTGGGTCTTGTTTTCTGCCAGACTGTCAGACAGACCATTGTTTGACCCTGTGACATTTCTGAAAATGAGTATGGCTCTTGACTTTGCCCTAGCGTCAGGGTACTTTCTTTGGTACCTGCATTGCTCTGCTTAGCAGTGTCATGCAGAAGAGGTGGTGTTTTCATGTGCCAAATGCCATTCTCCGCCTTTGTCCTAATCCAGCCTTCACTGTGGCATCTCTTCACCATGGGAATAAAGAAAAGCTGAGTAAGTATCATCTCGCGTGGAGACGATGGCATTTGGAGATGATGATGAGAGTCCCAGAGTGGGATTTTTTTTTTTGGGAGTCTGCGAAAACCGTCAGAGAGCCCAGGGTTTAAAAAACATTAGGATACTGTCTCTGGGAAGCAGAATGTTTAGATAGGTTATCCCAAAAATTAGTGCAGTGGATGAAGTATAACATTGCTTTATTATCATTGTTCCTATTCTTGTTACAATTAATTGACTTTATTATTTAAGTTTGGGACGGTTTAATTATTAAGTAGTCTTTATTTCAACTGACAAGTTCTTTACTTCTAATCTCTCAATTCTCTCCCCCATCCCACCATGGAGGAGGGGAGGGTGAGTGAACTGCGTGGGTCTTAGCTGCTTGTCGTGACACCAGAGCAATTCAGCAGCTTGTGGTCTTCCCAGACTAAAGGCTAGAAATGTGATGCTTCTGTGATTTTCCTGCAATCTCTTTTTTGTCTTGCTTCCTTGCCTTCCTATCACTGCTTCACAACCGCTGACTACCTCCTGGTTACTTGCCCTTCTGCTTATTGCCTTCTGACAATGCTTGCCAGCAGATGCCTGGGGACAGTAAAACACCACAGGAAGCACCCAATGATACTTTTCCCCAAAACTTTCCTCCAGCCTTCTGCAATATGCAGCTAAGGGCCTGGCTTGCTTCTGGTAAACCTCAGGGGATATGTTATTTCCATTTATTCATCCAATTGCCTTTTTAAGCTGTGTCAGATCCTAGCTGCCACAGTATGCTCTACCAAGAAGTTCTCCCACACACCACAAGAGCTATTTCTAGTTAGCTGACTTCTCACATGATGGTTTAATTCGTTGTTGCCTAGGTCCTGACCTGGCAGGAGAACAGCAGAGAGTCAGTCTCTGTTCACTCTCTCCAGGCACTCCTGATGTCAGAACTCTCTCCTGTCCGTCAGCCACCCTTTCCCAGGCTGGGTAGTCTTAGCTCAGCCATTCATTCCACCTGCGAGCTGCTGCAGATCTCGTCTCAACTTTGTTCCCTTTCCATGAGCCTTACTCTGCTCTTCCCTTCTGGTTCACTGGATCTGGCTTGTTGGGCTTGATCCAACAAAAGCCCTTTGCATGGTTACAGGATCATACCCAACTGGCTGAGTTGTTGTGATGACATTGGTGTCTGGGAGATCACTGGCTTGACTTGCTTACTGTGCTGACCAGTACTCATGAAATTGTTGGCTTAGCAGGCAGCTTCATCAGATATAGAGATTTTTATGCCTTCCTTTCAGCTGTGCCTGCAGCAAATAGCCACTCATATGCAGACCTTTTCAGGCAGCAAGACACTTGGGCAGCTGTAGTTTGTAGAGCAACTCTGGAAGGTCTAAGGCAGGCAAACGAGACACTGGGAAAAGGAGGGGAGACAGGGAGAAGCAGGACTGGAGTGCCCACTTGTTGATCTGTTGGGCAGGTGTGACAGGCTGATGGGTCTCTGTAACAGGAAACAAGGGAAGGTATCTGGAAATTTGGAGAAAGGAATCAGGAAAGTTTGTCATCTGCCCCTGGAGGGACACTGACAGTCCTAGGAAAGTAGCTGCAGCTTAGTTTGGGCTTCTGTCTGCGTCGCATTGCTCCAAGATGAGCAGTGTTCTGTTGGACTATGGCTTAGCATAGCCTTTCATCCTTGCTTAGCCTGAGTAATACAAAGGAGGACTGGAGGAAGGGATTTACCCAGTGCCCACCCTCAGGATAAATATCCCTTCAGAGCTTTATTACCCATTTCAGGAGAGGACTGAATCCAACTGGAAAGGAGAAGCAATGGGGAGCTTGTGTGTGAGCAACCCTTCCCACCCATGACTTTGTACCCGTTCACAATAAAGCTCTGGTAGGGGCACTTGCTGTCTTTGTTTTTTGATTGCTTAAAGTGAGATTAAAACACTGATCTTGCCAGTGGACCAAACGTTTTACCCACATCTAGCAAACAAGAGCAGCCAAAGGTTTTAAACAAGGTTTAAAGCAGAAATCAGTTTAGTCAAACTTCATGCCCAGAAGTTCCGAATATTCATTATTTCTTCACCTCAGAACAAGTTGAGTTTCATACCAGGTATTTCCTTCTATGATTTCTCATCACTGACTGTTTGCTGTTTGGTGCAGAACCCCATGGAATTGCTGGGGCACTGCAAAACATACCACCAGCAATCACTGCTGGAGATGAAGCAACAGCAAACAACAGGAGGTGACTGGCAGAAATATCCTTCTGTGGGTGAGACCTAAGTCTTAGTCTAAATAAATACTTTCCAATAATTTGGTTCCTGAAAAAAATGGGACTAAGAGGAGCCTTTAAAACTGCCCAAGAAATTTAACTCACCACCTACCTGCTAGTCTTTAGACTAGCAAAGCTTCTTCCTAGGAGCCTTACCACACCTCCTCCTCCTGCTGTGCTGACCTGTCCTTAGAGTTGTGCTTATGAATATGGGCCTTCTTCCACTAGCAGGCTTAGCAGACCCCCAAAGCCTCCAGGCAAAGAACATAGCCAGCTTTTGCGCACAAATACAAGTACCCGTAATGGCTCTGTGCTCACCCAGCAAATACAAAGCTGCAAGCACAGATGGCTGCCCAAAGCCTCACACACCTGTGATCCTTGGGCATGCCCTCAGCTCATGCAACAGCAGGGAGGTTGAACCTACATCTGACTTACATAGCAGATATTTAAATAAGAGCAGACAGTGCAGCTGAATGCCTCTGTAACCATCACACCTAGCTCAGCACTCACAGATCTTGGTTATTGCCCTTGCAATAGGTCTGGTATAAGGACAGCTGCTGCCCCAGGGACTCAGACCACACTAATGTGAGCAACTTTTCTGCTGTCACACAGCAGGGGCAGGACAGGCTTGACACTGCATGTGTATTGCTCTGTCCTCACCATCACCTAAACTGGGCTGTCACTCATTCCACATCCTGTAAACGACAGCCTACAGCAGACCAGGTGTTTCTGCATACATACTTTTGCAACTCTGCAAGAAACAGAGAACATCTTTCCCTTCTCCTCTTTTCCCAAGCACCCTCCAAAAGCACTACAGCCCTATGAGCTGCAACCCCAGAAGGAGCTTGGCTACCCTACTAGAGCACCAACAGCCCTGCCAGGGTCCTGCAGGCTGGGGACATCATTGTATTTCCCTGCAAAACCAAGAGGATCCCCTTCCCACTTCCTCCCAGGTGCATAACTCAACACTGGGCAACTTAAACAAAAATCATACCTTCAGCAATAGTGTCAAAAGCAGGTCCTTGGGAGTCCTCTGAGAGCATATGCATGCCATGCCACCACCAGCATGGAAGGAGATTGGTCTGCTGTGCTAGAAAATCAAGTTACCAACCTTCTCAGCAAGACAGGAGCCAATTTTTGGCAAAGCCGGCTCAGAACAGGGCATATCTGGGGAACAATGTGCTGCTTAATTAACTCCAGCAAAACTGTGGAGGGCTGGTGTTTTGGGTGCCCACCTGGAAAATCTGGCCACCAAGGTCACAGTGAGAGCTGCTCCACACCAAGCTCCCTTGTAGCCCCAAGGCAGGCCAAGAAGGCATGGAGCATGACATGAAGACAAGACTGAGCTTCTTGATGCTTGTAAGAGAGCGTTTATAACCCTTTGCTACTTCAGATGAAACCAATCCATATTTCTATGTGAAGTCTGCCCAGCTCTGCAAGCTTATAAGCAGCACAAGATAAATGCATGGGCTAAGAGTACATGCTTTTCATCTGCTTTTGCTATGCAGTTGTTTCAACCTGTCTCAACTAGCTAAGCTACACCTAGAAGTTATGGAAGGCAGGCAACTTTTCCTACTCAGTTACAATGTGGCCTGGGGAGTGGTTCTGTATCCAGAAGCAGAGGTGCTTTAATCATCTGCAAATCATAATTAGGAGCTGAACTAAGCATCTAAGTGAAGTGTGAAACAAGGCAAGCACAATACCCACAGTGTAAAGAAGTAAGTTCGGGTGTGAAGTGCTGGTTTTGCAGGATACTTTCGGTCAGTACACTGTCCTGACGACACATTGTGGTTCTTGGGATATGATAATTACCAGCAGGGTAGGAAACAGTGAGCAGCACCAGACTATTTGCATGAGTTGCTTGTAGGGTGCATGTGCAAACAACAGTCATGCTGGTGCTTTATTTCCCTGTGTGAAGATTATGGGCTGCTGTGTGCCAGTCAGATGGCAGGGCAGCCCTTCTTAAGACTTTTTCTGCTCTGGAACATCCTCAAGGGCTTCAGGAATTGCCAACAATTCACCTCTCCCACTGCATACCAGCTTTTAGTTGCAAACGAGACAGGCTGTGAGACAATATCAGCTGGTTAAAGTTTTCATCCCTCCAGCTACATGGTCCTGAATCCCATGTGCCACCGATTTGCCTTCTAGCTTGGAAAGGCCTATTGTCCATGCAGGCATCTGACCCAGCACACTTCTTCCTCCCTAGGTGGATGCAGCTGGCTTTAGCTGAGAGAGGCAAGGCTAACTTCACATATTCATAAATCTGCCAGTTCATAAGCCCTCGCCAACCTGGGAATGCATTTGACTGGCTAGTAGTTACGGTGTGGGTGCCAGATGAGTGGGAGATGCGAGGAAGGAGGGGGATGTGATGCCGTGCTCCAGCAGGAGAAATGCAAGATGTCTGTGGTTCATTTGCAGCTGTGAGCAAGGGAATGGGTAAAGAAGGTCAAAAGTCTTCTTGCCTTATGGGGAGAGGGACTTCCCCCCTTAGTTTTTTGATTTTTTTTTGTCAGTGTGTTTTCATCATTGGTAAAAGTGATGAAATGATAAAGGAGGTGCTGGGGACGAAAGGATGACTGAGGAATTAAGCACACAGAAGGGAAGAGGTATGTTGGAAATTGTAGTGAAAAATCATAATTTTCTGTGCAAAAAGGGAATTCTGGCAAGAAGTAACTCCCTTTCAGACTATTTTAGTAGAGGATTGGGAGTGACTTAGATGGCAAACACTGTTTTCAAAGGAAGGGAGGTGCTGTGGTTAACTCTTCAAACACAGCTGGCTTAATTCCCCTGTTCAGATTCAACTGGAGCACTGAAATTGCTATTAGCATCTGTATTATTTGGAGCTGGTGCCTGGGGCCTTGCTGTGCTGGAGCTTCTTCCTGAAAAGCCCAAGCAGCAAGTAAGCAGTCAGGGATGCCAGGGCCATGACAGCTATCAGCCATGACAGGATGCTCTTCCAAAGTAAGTAGAAGGTTTGGTTGGGGTATAACGTGTTTGCAAGGCCAGTAATGTTTGCTTAACTACTTCTGGCAACATTAACTGGAACACTGTGACCTCTCTGCACAAGATCATATGCTGTGATGAATGAAAAATTAAGTTTATTGCAGAATCCTAAACTACTAGCAGAAACCTGATGTTTTTAACACATGCTAAACCACTGTTGGTTACTGAGATCTAAAATACAACCTGCTCTCTCTGGATTTAAGTTCTTTGCTATTTCATCTCAAGGGTCATGTTTTTTAAGCTTCTAGTATTTGCTTAAAACTGAAAGTCATACCTGGATTCCTTAGCCTTCTACTTTGGCTGCATAATTTTGTCTTTAAGCTTCATTATACTAATGAAACTCAGCCCTTGCTAGTGGAACATCAGTGTTTCCAAACCACTGGTACAGTGGGTCCAACCATTTGCCCTGATTGAGAACCAGAATGTGACTGCAACATTCCAGGAGCTGCTGAGTGCTCCAGCTGTGAACCTGGTATGAGCAAGGCCTTGATTGCCAGCCTAACACCTAGTCCACATGAAAGGTTTGGGACTCAATTACTGCCAACTGCTTTTAGCTTAAAATGGTGAAGACCCACACATCTAATACGCAGGAGCAATATTCTCTGCCTTTCAACTCTCCCAGGTTCACAGTTGTGACAAGGCTTGTCAGGGAAGTGAGTAAAAAACAGATGAGATTTTAGGAATATAAATCCTTGCTTGAAGCTTGTTTAAGAGCACAATTGTCTTTTGCTAGAGCGGCTTGCTCCTGGATCACAGGATTTACATCTGTTTTTTAGAGCCAAACACAAGTCTTCACGTTGTCCTAAAGCACAACACATGGTCAGTATGCAGGTTCCTCCCAATCCTGGGTGGACTTCCAGAGCTCTGCCAGGCTGGCCTGGCCCGAGATGCTCCAAACTCATTGAGATGGCAAAATATGGCTCCTGTGTCTTCTCTTGCTGAAGCTGGTAATAGGACACGCATGTTCTGCAGAGACCTTTCCAAACCACGCTGCAAAACCACTGTGGGAACCATGGCAGGCATGGGGCTTATCCCCAGGTAGGAGCACGCCGCCAGAGGCCGAATGCCTGCAGTGGGGCCAAGGTGACAGCCCCATCTCGGTGCTCTAAGGAAGCAGCATTTCCCAGGCGCCGCAGTGGTAGAGGCCAGCAGTAGCCATGTCCTGCACTGCCGTGTGAGGGGAAGAGTGCCACCCCCTGGGTAGTCAGCACGGGAGCTGCTGTGGGGAACGTGTCTTGCCGCTGCACAGGTGCCAGCTGCGGGCTAGTTTGGCCCAGGTTTGACTTTGGTTGACACAATCCTTGGCCCATTCTGCCGGCTAGACGCAGCCAAGGGAGGATTTGCCTGTTAACTGTCCCACCTTCAAGCCACCTGTTTGTGACCTGCTTTGGGAACAGCCCAGAGGCACTTCCTCTTCCCTCTCAGACATCCTCTTCTATCCACACCAGGTACTCCCTGAAATCCACTTCTAAAATTTATTAATTTTTTCAGAGAGTTGTCTTTACACCCAGCCAGATCCCTGATTTTTGTGGCTCCCCCTACATGTGCTCTTTCCCCTGTTCAGCCCTATTTCCTCCCACAGCTTGAAAGAAGCCCATGCGTGCCAAGTCCAGGACAGACCATGAACATGAAAAGCCTATTTAAGAGCCCCTCAGGATGGGCAGCTTTCTAAACACAAGAACTGCTTCTGCCCTCAACGAAGAAATCCAAATAGCTCTTGAAGCAAAAAGGAACAGGTTTTTTAGCATTTTGGGCAGCCTCAAGACAAATCCTATCCTTCACACCTACCTGAAGACACAAGTAAGCTACTTGTGGGCACCATTTGATTTGTGGGCACTGTAGAAACTATGCTTAGGTCAAAGCTTTCCTTAAGTCAAAGAAAAGCCGGAGGCTCCATGGGATGAACTTGTGACCATCTCAAGCCAAAGCCTGAAATACACCATTTAACATGATTTGCAAGTGAACAAAACCACCAAATGACTGGTCTAAGAAGAGAGATGTTGGGGAACGATATTTTTTTTGGCATTCCTCCTGCAAGGCCATTGCAGCGCAACGCTAGCTTTAAAAATGTAGAATACAAACCTACATTCGTTATTTTGCATTTCCGTTGTGCAACAGCTGCATTTTCCCTTGTAACACCATCTATTAAAACTCTGACTGGGCAAGAAAACGTAGTCAGCGTCCCCCGAATCCAGAGGAATGTCTTCTAGACTTGTTGTCCACCTAAGGCCTTGATTAAGATCTTCTGCTGATGTGCTTCAGCTGGGAACTTACTTTGTAAGTAAACATGCAAAATAAGACATTAGTCATATTGCAGTTCAGAAGTGATGAATTGGTCTTTAAAGGAAAAATATACAGATATATCTTATTTTTCTTTTTGTAAGTAGACAAATGAAGCATTTAATTATTTGTACAAAGACTTTCGCCAGAGTAAACATATCAAACCATTCAATCGTTTCCCATACTAGCAGAACTGCATAAAGCATCTTCTGTTTGTAGGAAAACCACTTTTCAACGGACACCAATTCTGAAGTTACACAGTTGAACAGCTGCTCATTTCTTTTTTCTCTAGTGCCTTGGTCACCATTGCTTTCTAGGGAAAGGCAGGGGAGAGCTCCATCTTAGACTGAAAAACATCTGCCTTCCCCAGAGACCTGGCAAAAGCACAACCCAGTAATAATACAGTAGGCAGTTCTCCTCCTGCCTTTGGAAAAGAGTCCTCCTTAAAGCCTGACTAATGCGTTAGAAAGGATTATAGGATTAAAGAGCTCCTAAAGGGTAGAGACTCACTTTTAGAAGTTGCCCAGTAATTGTTTATTTCAAAGGATAGTAATGCTGCAGTGAAAATGTTCAACTCTTTCATAAGCCTCAGAGTTAGTACATCCAGAGATCCACAGAAGGTTGATCAGCACACTGGACACCCGCTCAGGGAATCCACAAACATTTTTGGTACAAGCAAATTCCCTATTAAGTTAATTAGCTTTATGTATTAAAAAGTTCAGATTAACAAGAGGACATTGCTTTGACGTTGCTCTGCTGGCAGTGACCGCTCATGAAATTATCTTTAATTCAGGCCTGGACTCTTCCAGGGCTCTCAGCTCATCGTCCACCTCAGAACTCCAGAAAATGTCGTACAAACTACATTCAAACAAAAAGGCAAGATGGTTTAGTGAGCACCCCCCCATTAGGGCAAGAAAAAGGCACACAAGTCACCAGTATGGGAATATCATATAACAGCAAGGGCCCCATCTAGGTTGGAGATTCTGGCCTAACAGCCAGAAACGTGCCTTACAACATAGGACACTATTACTCCCTCCCCAACACCACCTTCTCCTTGTTCTTGGGCCTTATGGACCAAAGCAGATGAAGACACTGTGGTCATGTCACTTGGGAGGGACAAGGAGTGTCCTGCAACATGCGGATGGCATTTGACTCCCCACTCACCCCATGCGACTAGTTGCCCTCAAGTGCAATTCCCAGAGAGCTGGTGCTTGCAGTCCCTTCCCCACAGCCCAAAACACCCCCCTCTCCCCAACTCACTGGGGCTCACCACCTGCCAGGGCAATGCAAGCAGGATCACAAACATCACTCACATTAACTGCTGCATGTTGCAGCTGGGATTCCTCAAGGCTTCACAGATCTTCCTGATGCCTTCATCTTCCAAGGAGTTATAGCTCAGGTCCAGCTCGGTAAGGCACTGATTGGTGACCATGGTGGTGGCAAGGGTTGCACAGCAGGCTGCTGTGAGATCGCAGTTACCCAGCCTGCAGGGAGAGGATGGAGAGGAGGGAGAGGCCCACCAGCCCACACTCAGGCAGCAGGCACAGACATTCCCAGCACAGACCAGAGAACCTGGTTAGGTTGGCATCTAAAGACATCAGCAGGGGTTGGTCCATGGTCTTCCCACAGAAGCAGTCATCCTTGTGGCGACTGCTGAACACCGGAAAGCCCTCCCTAAAGCTTAATGGGGTGTGGCCCCAGCGCAGACCAGAGAACCTGGTTAGGTTGGCATCTCCAAGACATCAGCAGGGGCTGGTCCATGGTCTTCCCACAGAAACAGTCATCCTTGTGGCGACTGCTGAACACCAGAAAGCCCTCCCTAAAGCTTAATGGGGTGTGGCTACAGGGGGAAAAGGAACCCTAAAGAAGATATTCCCAACTTAAAAATCACATATAACCTTCTCTTTGGTTTAAACTGATCATAAATAACTTCTAAAGTTAGAGACTTGCTACCATCTATCCAAAAAAGGCAAATGAGGCCTCCCAGCTGAGAACCAAGTAGCTTTAACTGGTCAGCAATTATATCTTTCTGGGCAGAGGCTTCAAGTCTTATTTACGTCTCCCACAACTCATCTGCTCAACTCAGCCAAGTAGCTTTAACTGGTCAGCAATTTTATCTTTCTGGGCAGAGGCTTCAAGTCTTACTTACGTCTCCCACAACTCATCTGCTCAACTCACTCACTGTCGGTCTCAAGCACTGGAGCACAGCTCCAGCTTCTGTCAAATGGCCCAGAGGAGTCAAACACAGTGTCCCAAGTATCATGCAGGCCACAGCCACACCAGCCCAGAGCTTAGTCCCAGCCTGTGAAGAAAACAGGCACATGGGGAAGTCGTGTCCTACCACAGGGCTGGAGGTGATGCTCCAGCTGGCCTCCTAATCCTACTGGTGAGGCTGAACCAGTGAGGCTGGACCCACGGAGACTATAGAAAACAGGAGACAACTGGTGAATTCAGGTAGGCTTTGCACTGTGACTGGCATGCACGGGAATTAATGTTCCAAACTTGGACCAGCAGTTTCTTCATCTCAGTGTCCCACCTGAGAGAGGCCTTGTGGGCAAGGTCAGAGAAGGGCACGGGAAGCTTTACAGGGAGCTGCTTGCAGAAAAAAGCAAGATCCCTCCAGCCTCCCCACACTGCTTTAGATCCTGAAGGTACACTGCACCGTGAACTTTACTTCTGCACCTGGGAGAGCACCTGTGGATGGCTACGAATGCACCATTGCATGGGTGACAGCCTGTATTTGCAAGAGACCATGAGTGACAGGATACACGAAGGCACTAATGGCTTCCATTTACTTGCTAGTGGACTAGTTAAACATCAGTTTGTGGTGTGAATTGTTTCATGTGAGCAAAAAAATACCATGTTACCATCTACTGCTGTCTTCCTTGCTCTGCACACCATTCTTGGAAGGGTAATACAGCAATAGAGAATAAAACTTCTGACAGTGCACCTTACCATAGGGACTGGATGTTGCAGGTGGGGTGCAGCAGCCCTTCACAGATGAGTTCAACACCTGCATCTCCCAACTTGTTCTCACCCATGTGCAGTACTTTCAAGTGCTTGTTCACGCTGAGAGCAGAGCTGACGGCCTTGCAGCAAGCAGTCGTGAGCCCACACTCCCTAATCCTGCAAGGCAAAGTGACATGAGATCTAGATGGGGAATCTGGAGAGTATCCAGCACCGTTCACTTCTTCCCATTTGTTTCACAGTAGCCTGGATAGCAGGAACAGGAACCAAAGCCTTCCCACAATCCCTGTACTCCTGTCAACCTCCCATCTGCTCCATCCTTTCTAAGCAGAAGCTCTCTGACTCTCTGTATTTGGGATGTCCATGAAGCACAGGAATGATCAGAAACAAAGCGTGCTGCTCTCACAGTCACTTTCAGGGCCATCGTGCACTCCTGAGGCACTCATCAACTCCCAGGCCACCGCAGCAGGGGAAGAACCCAGCTGGGGGGCAGGAGCTGAACTTCCTGTGCAAGAAAGTTCAAGTGCTGCTTGTTCAAGTTCTATGTGAAAGAAAGATTTTCCTTTCCCAGCTTATGATACCAGACCATCCCAACCTAAAAGCTAACTCTGTCAGCAGAGAGGATGGTGAGAACAGTTCATGTCATTAGAGATGTCTTTTGGCTCATCAATGAGAGAGCTTGGAGCCAGTGGAGAATCTGAGATATCTGATCACTGCACTCATTTTGCTACTACATGAGGCCTTTCAAACTTCAAAAGTATCTTAGCTGCCATTTGTTGCATGATAAAATATATTATATAGAAGCTGTGCAAGTGATGCTTGGTCTCCTATTGCTTATAACACAATGACTATGGGGCAGATCTTCGAAGTGTCTGTGAGCTCAGGAATACAAACTCCTTTAGCTTTGCAAGCCTGAATCCTTTAGGTAACAATCAGCGTGAGTTGTTAATGGAATCATCACAACTGAGGATCTATCTGGTGGGCATTACTTCCCCTACATCTTCCTTCAGTGATGTCTCCAAAGAAGGCAGTGGCTATGTGAAATTTGACAGCAGCTCACCAAAGCTCCTGGAGTTTACATTTGGGATCCTTGAGTGCCTGACACAGCATTTCCATTCCCGAGTCTCTCAGGTTATTGTCTATCAGACTGATCTCTGTGAGGGTCTCTTTTGTACTGATGAATCTGGAGAGATCTCTACAGCTAGCACTTGTGAGGTCACAGTCCCATAACCTGCAGGGAAGAACAAAGTATTATTTTACCCCAAGAATGACTTAAGATTAAAAAAGTCATATTTTAGTATTCTGAATTTCTTGTTGCATCATCTCATTCTCTTCTATCCTTGACAACACCCATGCATACATCGTAACTCACAGCTTTCTCACTTTCCATCCGTTGCACCAAAAGCTCTCTGTAACAACAACAACAAAATAGGAACATGCAATTCTAGTAGACAGATGACTCTACAGGAAGCCCAGACACCACCATCACAAATTTCCATTCACCCACTCCCCAGAATTTGAACTAAGTGGCTTCAGTGCGGTCATGCTCATTCATGGTGTCCTCCATCCAGTTTTGGTAAGTAACTAATTTGCAGTAGAGACATTCTCGTTTCACTAGAGGGTGTAACTGAGAAACTTTTCACTTCAGAGCAAACCAGCAGCACAAAGTAGATCGCTCAGAGGCCGCAAAAGGGATTTAAAGAACCTCTGCCCACCCTTACCATAGCTTCTGAATTTTGCAGTTGGGATGCATCAGTCCTTGGCACAGCACAGCTAGACCAGAGTCCCCAATCTTGTTATCCCCCACGGAGAGATCCATCAGCGATGACTTGTTACTGAGAACAGCACTGATCTCCCGACAGCTATCGCTGGTTATGCCACAGTTCTCCAGGCTGCAGAAAAAAGTGTACTTGGAGTTGTTGCTCCACACCTCCTGTGTTAGACACACACCAATACCCCCAGTTCAGACTGAGAAGGGGCCACAGGCTGGTTCCTTGCTGCAAACCAGGGCAGCTCAGCTGGGCATTGCAAGACCCTGCAAGGCTCAGAGACGCTACAGGGATCCTAGATGGGCTCTGAGTGAGGCAACACACTGCTCCTGCACTCCACAAGGCTGCAGGGCACTTTTACCCTGACTGACCCATTCTCATCCATTAATGCAAGGATCATTTTTGCCAAACTTCTCTGTTATATCAGCTGTCCTCTCTGAGGAACTTCTAGCTGTATCACACAGTGAGTCTCTGGCTGAAGCACAGAGACAAGATAAAAATGAATCATGCTTCTCTCCTAAACCCCTTCAGGGGCTTTACCCCAGATACGAGACAAAATCCAGCATGTCTGTTTTGAAGGGAAAAAAAAGGATTTGAATAAATATACTCAGCTGGCTGGTAAGTCAGGGGTAAGAACTGGAGCCACTGAGGGCAACTGTTCCTCTGCTCTCAGACACTGGTGAGCAGTCACCGCTTGCAATTGCAGGTTTAACCTGGGGTACATGCTCACACTGTACCAACAGGCATGAGTCAGCTCAGAATCACATGCTAAAAAAAGTGGGAAAAACCCCAAACCCGAATGGCCCAGACATCAGCTTGCTGTGTCCAGTTACAGAAATCTGAACCAGCAAAAAATCTGGTCTACATTTCAAGCATTCCTGACATTATTTTTTCCTGTCTTATAGATGTTATGACTAGCAGCAAGACTAGTTGCAGGCAGAGATGACCAGCTCTTCCTTACTGTAGTAACTCTAGGTTGCAGCTTGCTTCCACCAGTCCCCGGCATAGCTGTTTGACAGCTGTATCTCCCAGCGTGTTGTTACTCAGGCTGAGCTCCTTCAGGGTGGGCTTGCTTTGCAGAGCAGCATTGAGAGCTTCCACAATATCAGCTGTGAGTTCGCAGTACTCCAGTCTGAAAGAAGGAAAGAAGTCCAGAGGAAGAACAACTGTCTTCACTGTGCCCCACTACCTGCAAGACACCAGCTGGGCAAAGTGTATGTAAGCCAGGGCAGAAAACATGCCAACATGAGTTGAGACCAGGCAAGGCATGAAAATAGAGATAACTGTAAGACTTTTTAACACCATCTCCCTGCTCATTTCGGGAGGCATTAATTCTTAAACTAGACCCCAGGGGACCCTAGAAGACTAATTACCTACCCTGTTCTTCCACTAGTCCTCCGTTAAACCTATGTACAGGCCTTGGAACGCATGATTGAGTTTTGTGTTACAACAGATCATGCAGCCTCACCACCGAGCCTTCCTGGGAAGAGCTGGGGGCTACGAATAGACCCAGGTTCCTTGCTGCAAACCAGGGCAGCTCAGCTGGGCATTGCAAGACCCTGCAAGGCTCAGAGACACTACAGGGATCCTAGATGGGCTCTGAGTGAGGCAACACACTGCTCCTGCACTCCACAAGGCTGCAGGGCACTTTTACCCTGACTGACCCATTCTCATCCGTTAATGCAAGGATCGTTTTTGCCAAACTTCTCTGTTATCTCAGCTGTCCTGTCTAAGAGGAACTTCTAGCTGTATCACACAGTGAGTCTCTGGCAGTCAAACCCTGCTGAAGCACAGAGACAAGATAAAAATGAATCATGCTTCTCTCCTAAACCCCTTCAGGGGCTTTACCCCAGATATGAGGCAAAATCCAGCATGTTTGTTTTGAAGGGAAAAAAGGGATCTGAATAAATATACTCAGCTGGTTGGTAAGTTAACAGCTTGTAAAACAAGGACCAAGTGCAGCAGAATCAGCCTTTCCCTGGGCATCTAAGAAGTCCTACATTAATAGTCACCACTGCCAGGAGGGCTAAACAAAGCTTATGGGAACACACACCCAGCTCTTAGAAACCCACAAGACGTACCAACATGAATAAGCATGACACAGTTTCAAACAAAAGAGGAGGAAATCCACATCTGGCAAAAAAAAACAACTCCTGCTTGTCTCAAAGGAAAGACAAGCATGACCTGTCTGATGATCAAAAAAGCCCAGTGACTACTTACTGCAGCTTCTGCAGCTTACAGTTGGGGTTCATCATCCCTTGACACAGCACCTTCACTCCAGCAGTTCCCAGTTTGTTATCACCTATGTGCAGCTCTGTCAGGGACGGCTGTGCACTGAGTATGGAGTGGAGAGTCTCACAGCTGGCGCTTGTCAGATTGCAGTTTTGCAGCCTGAAGGAGAGAGGCAAGTGGGGTGAGGGAAATGCACGCTCAGAATTATGAAGGCTTTTCTCAAGAGAGGTGTATCTACTGAGTTTTGAGCTTGGAAAGGACACTGTGGCACTGACACCGCATAACCCTCTAGAAAGCGGTATGTCCAGGTTAGTACTGCTATTTTACAGGTGTGCCAAAATATTTCATTAGCTACTATTATACCAGTAGCACGAACAACAGCTCCCATGCTTCCTTCAATGTAATTGCTCATATAGCACCTCCAGCAGATGAAGGATCCACCCTACCTTAAGTAGCAGAGCAGCTGCTTTATTAAAGTGCTCTAATCCCTATGAGGCTTATCCCAGAGATAAAGCAATGCCATCTTATCATTTCCTGACCCCTCAGGAAATGTGATGCAGAGTAGGTAAAAGTAAAAATCTCATTCAACTTGACTTAAATCCCTGGATATTATTTAGAAGTTTAATAGTATACTACAAGAAGAATCTATGAAGCTGATCCTTCAGCACTGAGGCTGGGAGAAGTAGCATAGGAATCATGCTGCTATTGCTGTGGGGTGTTTAGAGTTATTGGACAAGATTCTCTGGCGACAGAGAGGTGTTGTACATAGTGGCACTAAGTTTGGCTTGGGTTTAGTTGCTCTTTTATTTCCTAAGGCGCCTTACTAGAATTCCCAGAATGGACAATTATGTTTCTACAAAACTCGAACAGCCTAATCCAGGCTGTTACTTGAGCATCTAGAGAAGTTTGAAGCTTAGAACAAACTCTGAAAAATGACTTGTGTTAGTCTTCTAGTAAAGTATCACAGTTATTTCTTGAAGGCCCATTGGAGAGTTGCAGTTTGATTAGCTTCACAGTCAATTTTCCCCTTCACAGTCAGCGAGTTCTCATTACAGGGGGCACAGGACTTTGAAGAAGGCATATCTGATCTAAAAGGCAAATGATTTTCACAAGATAGTGTCATGAAGAATCTAGACCCACCTCAGGAGCTGGAAGACTCCAGTACCCTGCAGAAGAGATGCAAGACAGAGAAGGCAGCATCTCTTTGAGGGTCACTGAGAAGCAGTGGCAGCAGCCACTGGCTTTGACTAAAGATCCTGCCCCATTGTTGCTGAGGGAAGCCCAGTAATACTATAATGTGGTGCTGGTGCCTCTGCAAAACACGCTGAACCAAGCTGGCCCTGCCCAACTGAGACAACAAGGTGTGAGGCAGAGTCAGTCTGGTAGAGTGCAGAAAGACTGACAGCTCCTGAAACGCCCAGGCTCACAAGAACACACTTTTGCTTGGCTCCTAGAGAAAGGAATGAACAAACTGGACCAGATGCTTGCTGTGCTTAAAGCTAGTAGAAGAACCCTCTGAAAAATGCACTTGTGAAAATGTCAGGTATCCTAATTGCAGAGTGGGGCCTTCTGTGGTCATCCTTTAGTTCAAACTGGCTCAGTTAACCCAGCTGCCTAGGCTGGGGGAAAGTCTGCTACCTCTTCTAAAGAAAGTCTCCAGAAAGCATTCACTTGGCTGGGAAAACCCTACTTGTCCTTCCCTCAGTGCTGGGAGACAAAGGCAAAAAGACTGATGATCCAGAGTGTTCCAATAAACATACCATTTAGGTAATGGTATTAAGACTAGGTAAGACAAAGACAAAAAGACTGATGATCCAGAGTGTTCCGATAAATATACCATTTAGGTAATGGTATTAAGACTAGGTCCTGTGTGACCTAGTCTAGGTGATCCTGCTCCGACAGGGGGCTTGCACTGGATGACCTTTTGAGGTCCCTTCCAACTCCTAATGTTCTGTGTGTGATTCTGTAAAAGTTTCTGGGGTTTTGCAACCATCTGACCTAGATAACTGCTAGGTATGGCTCTTACTACCATCACATACTAGTTCTCCTCATGACTTCAGCTGCAGCAGACCGCAATCATATTAAAGCAAGACAATCAACAGGACTTTACCATAACTTCTGTAGGCTGCAGCTTGGCATCAGCAACCCTTTACAGAGGTATTCAATGCCTGCATCTCCTAGTTCATTGTTGTTCAGCTTTAGCTCTGTGAGGGATGGATTTGTATTGATGATGGAGGAGAGATCCTCACAGTTACTGCTGGAAAGATTGCAGTCATCCAGTCTGAAAGAGAAGGAAAAGCACTTTAGTCCTCAGAGTTCTCTGTTCTCCCTGGCGTTTTCCATAAAAGCAAAAGGGGTGATTTACTCCTCTGCAGACCCTGGGACACCTCTGTAAGTATGTGCATGGCCTGTTGGGTGATGCATGCCCCAAACCGAGATGTGCTCTCTCTGCAGGGTGGCAGTACAGGACAGGCTGGACGGCAGTTCCCCAAGCCATGGGCCTCCTCTGTGCTGCGCTGAAGAAGGCACGTGACTCAAGCCACGTCCCCTTGGCACTGCTTCAGCTGGAGGATGCAACTTCATTTAAACATTGATAGAGACAAAGTACCTGGTGCCTGAAGCCACGTCTAACCAGAGGCCAGCTTACAGGCTGACAGACTGGTTCTGCACTGAGACCAGCCAAGTCAGCCGCAGACCAGCTTCAGCCAGCCCCAGAGACACCCCTCAGCAGTTTGACTTCCTGTAGGTAAGTCACACTGGTCTGTACCATCTCTCTCTGTCATGATTTTCTGTATACGAATTACAAGTTTGCAGTGTTGCAGTGGCTTCTCCCACTGGACATCAGTGTTTCTTCTAGTTGTTGCTAAATTGATGAGGGTAGAATTGAATTGAAAGGAGACCCAACAAAAGGATCAGGACCTCAGGACAGCCTCAGACACAGCTGCAGCTGTGTCTGTCAAAAAGTTGCCTGGTCATTTCTCCTTAGACAACACTATGAAAACTGAGGTTCTAGCAGGCTTTTCCTTCCCTCCCTCTGGCAAGAAGACTTGGCTCCTAATGGGATCATGTTCAGTGTCGATTAAGAATCCCTGCTGCATCCACTCTCATACACTATGATGAGATGGCTGCTATGTCTTCAGTAGCCCAGCCTCTGCCCAGGAGACAACCATCCCCCTGTCTTCTGCCACTCAAGACAAACCTTGGGAAGTCAAGATTAGATCCATGGAGCTTGCCTGCAAAAAGCTCCTTTGCAAAACAAAAGCAAGTCACCTTCAACCTGCCATCACTGGCTTGATGTGGCCCATCCTCTCCAGCCCAAGCAGGACAACGCCAGTCCATGGGGTGTGAATTCCCAACCAGAAGAGGGGGAAGAGTGCAGAAGCAGCTCTTCTGAACTCTGTTCTACAGCTTACACTCCTGGAGATGGCTCCCTCCTACTGGTTTGCTTGACACACAAGGCAGATATATTTGAAGGTCAAGTGAAGAAGAATTAAAAGCTGTTGGCATGTGGCTTGTACACAGTAACAGTTACTTCTCAGCATCTGACCTGCAGTCCAGAGAACATGCAACCTAATGAGTGCAGAGAGATGTCTTCCCTCTCTTGAAGGAGAAAGACGGAATTACCAAAATGGTGATCAGATGTTTAGATAACCACATTACCTAGCTGAGTTCTATGGCATGCCATAGAACAAAGGCAGCATTACTTCACACCAGAGGATGCTTATATGTAGTTGAAAAAGCTCTGCAAGAGTGTTGGGTTTTTTCCCCTCCTCTTTAAATTAACTTTCTGGATAAAAATAGGTAGAACAATTCCTTTTACTGTGCAATTTCTAAGTCACAGGTCAACAGTTCTGCAGCTGGAAAACATAGGAGATAAATGCAACAGAGATGATACACAACTAGTTACTACCTGATGGTTTTGCAGGATTTCATGATGGACAGAAGTTCAGCCCATCTAGATGGGCTCATCTCCTCACACTGAATGTCAAGCTCCATTTTGACAGCTGAGATAAGATCTAAAGAAAAAAAAAATCAAACTGTTATTTTTTTCACTGGCCTAGAAGCAACAATCCTCTTCAATCACCCCAGCTCTCAGCCACGAGTTACACTGTGCAAAGAGGACAGATCATGTCTATCCAACAGCAGCCTGCAGCAAGCAGCAGTACAAACTAGCAGCATTGGAGTGGGTTTGTCTGGGACCTGGCAAGACTGTCCCCTGAGAGGCAAAAAGCACATGGATTCTGAAGAGAGATGGCAACAGACTGTTATCTGAAGGCTGCTTGTGTGAGAGTACGATGCTCCCCTCCCCGCCAAGGGAGCTTAACCAGAATGAACTTTTTAGAAGCGCTGGTGCTCTTGCTATTGCACTACCAAGCCACATAGCTGCTGCTTATTACCAGTGTGACACACCTGACTGTGGGACCTTGAGCTATACTTAAAATTACAGTATTTTTGAGAACGAAGGTGAATGAGGAAGATGAGCACGAGACCTGCATGGGCTCAGATTAAAAATCCTGCTGGCTATACACCTGCATGTGAGAGGTGGAACTTAGGTGGATAGAAGAAACATTCCTCCATGATTTAATATTCAAGCTTTGAAAGGTTACTCTGATTGAGCAAGTCCAAGTACTGAGAAGCTGGTAAGCAGGAATTTTTTTTGCTCTGCAGTGAAACTGTTTCTGAACTGATGTAAACACAGCATCTTGCAGAGCAGCTCCACATGAACACGCACAAAAATATGCCGAGGCCAATAGCTGAGCTCTAGGCCAAGTCTACAAGGGATAATATTAAAGGCAACACTCCACTAGGTAACAAAATACAGTCTTGGTATTGTGGCTTTGCTAACATGACTCAGACTACAGGGTATTTATTAAAAAATGAAAGAAAGAAAAAAATGTCTCCTGAGCTATCACATTGGAATGTGAACAGTAAAATACCCAAATGGGTGGTTCATCACTGTCTTCCCTTGCCTCAGTCACCTCCTGTTACCATAAAATGAAGGGCATCCCAAACTAGGCTTCTCACAGAGGCAACATTGGGATCAGAACACATTTCAACCACAACAAATCCCTCATCGACATGGGGAGGGGGTGCACCAAGAAGGGAGAGAGGTGCTGAACATACACTCTTAAAAAACCGAAGGAAACCAGGACACCGAGGACGGCATTATCAGAGCTCGTGTACACACTAAAAAAAACCCAAAGCAAAGAGCTTTTGGAAGTCACGGCCCACGTCCTCTGTGGATTCACATCACAGCCCCATGGCTCGAATCACTTGGTGTTAAAAATCACTGCCGACGCAAACCAGAAGAAATAAGTGAGAGAACAGCGCAAAGGAAACACATTACATAATCTGGCAAACGCCTCTCAAGTTTGCTTACTGTGCTTTTCCCCGTTTTACCTCCCTCGGAACAAGAAAGGTTCCCTCCC